>NW_022729021.1:244439-265450 GCF_011630105.1 Anneissia japonica | reverse complement strand
GTTTAATATTGCTGTACTATATACTCCAACATCACTGGCGCATGGTAACAACCAACTGACTGCAGACCATTTCCGTTCACACATTACTCTCCATAACCCTCTAGTTCCGTCACCTCTGGATTACAATTATCCTAAAACAAAACTGAAAACCCATAACCGAAATCATACTACTGTACATGTAAGAAGACAATGTTTGAAGTAAAGAAAGGGTTTAAATGAAAAAAAATTGTAACTTCCTTTCATTATAACTTACTTCTTGTTTATTAGCCGCAAGGGAGACCTTGAATGAGGGGCCGTCACTGACTCCTTGCGGTTCAATTCTTGTAGTTGTTGGTTTCCATACTCTCGCTTCTCCAGTTCTACAAAAAAAAAAAAAAAAAATTAGAGCAATTAACAGGTTCATGGTTAAAAAATGACATGTAAAAACTGGGCCAAGTGTTATTATGTTGTTTGTCTTTGTCCATGGTTATCTTTTTTTAGGTATTACTATACTTTATCTGAACCAAGTTTTCAGCAAGAATTTTAAGTCAGGCAAAAATGGTTTAGAAACAATAGGACTAGAGGTAAATTACAGTGAGTGTGAATAAACATTATGATGAATGAATATATAAACAACATAAAATATTTTATCTACTACAAGAGATTCTTTATGTTAGCTTGCTATGGGAACGACTTCTTTAACTATCGTTGAAAAAAATAACTAAAATAATGAGCTTTTATAAAGAGTGTTGACAGTACGATCACTTGATAATCACCTTTGAATATTTAGCATTAGGTTACCGGAAGCTGCTTTGATTTTATTCTGTGCCTCAAGGTGCGTCATTGAGCTTGTATCTTGTCCATCGATAGCGGTCACTATGTCATTTGGGTAGAGGTTCTGTTTGGCTGCTTTGCCTCCCGGGGTTACCTGTAAGAAAATATGATATCAATGCTATACCAGTCTTTCTGTAATCAGTACATGACAGGGACAAGATAAAGATACCAAACATTAGTGCCTTACCTGACAGGTACAAGATAGTAGGCATCAAATTTCAAAAAGCTGTATACAGCACAGTAGGGCCTACATAGGCATGTTTATAACTAAAATGCAAAGGTTTTCTATGCATGTCGGGTAACGGCAGTTCGGTGCAACGGTTGAGATTTGGGCTTTTAATCGTAAGGTCGGGGTTTCGAGTCTCCGCTGTGCAGATTCGCTTGTGTCCTTGGGCAAGGCACTTTAGCTACATTGCTTCAGTCCACCAAGCTGTATCAATGGTTACCAGCAAACTGCTGGGGATTAACCTGCGATGGACTAGTGTCCTGTCCAGGGGGAGTACAACTCTCATCCGCTTCACACTACAGAAACCGGGGATAAGCTCCAGCCCTATGAGCCCTAGAGGCACGGAAAGGATTAAGTTAAGTTTCTATGCATGTATGTATGTACTGTATGTATATGTTTAAAGTACAGTTTGTGAAATTTTATGTTTTGCCACTTTCCATATTAATTATTTTGCGTTTTATCATCATTCAGAAAAACAAATATATCGTATAGGACTAAACTAACACCAGAGACTATGCTGTACCTACAAAGTAATTATCTCATCTCAAATGCACATAGTAATTAATATATTGTTGTTATATAGTATGGAGTCGCAAGGGCTCAAGAAGTTTTGCCTTTACGTACACAAAGCTTAACTACAGTACAATTATTAATCAGTTTGTGACACGCACTTGAAACTGTGATTTAAAAAGAAGACAAAGGTATATTATCAAAATTGGAAACACCCTACAATCTTTACAGTAAATTATTATATTTAGGTATTCACCTGTAACTAATATATGGTGAAGAATGCATCAATTGTGAAAAAATTCACACACCTGAGCGACTATAAATAAAAACTCTTTTTAGCCTTCTGAATCCATTAGTCAGTGCTGATTTAATTTTGGCTATAATCTCTGGATATGTGTGATAGGTATTTAAAAGGCTTTAAATATTTCTCTACATAAATTTACTGGTAGTACAATCTCCGAGTTGTCTCCAGATTACTGTACAATAGGTCATAGACCTAATATACTTTTAGTATCATCCAAGCAATGTGTGGTACTATTAGTTCTATACTAAATTTTACACAGTGCTACTAAACTCAGTAGACCAAGTAAATAATAATTTCTCAGACGCATATCCAGGCCTTTGCACCATTCATTTTGGCAACGATCAGCGCGAGACAAAAATTTAAAAAGTACGCCTAAACTACAGTAACTGCAGCGCTGGATCGTCATAAATTTAACTCGCACTATTCAGTTCATTCTTGTTTAGTAGAAAATTGCCATTTAAATAGCATACTGTAATGTCTATTTTCAAACCCAAATTGTTTGATCGTTAGGTGGATGCTCCCCTGCTGACCCTACCTCCGTGGACCAGCCCTGTGGACCCATCTGTTCAGTACTTAGTCAGGGTGAGCTCTGGTCCACACGTTTTTCTCTAGTGTACGATTACTGTTATTACTGTTTTACTATTATGTTTTGTAATTAAACTTGGATTACAATGTTATTTCATTTCATTTATTTGTGAAGACTAGACCATATAAATCTATAGTTTACAATTAATTTTCTGTAGAAAAATAAGGTCATGGTCTACATGAGTACTACTACAACACTAGCTGCAATCCCAAAAAACATCAAATTGAAGCCCCGGGCTTCTTTTTTTTCTTTTTCAAAGTTTGGATGAGCTTCTTTTTGAGGACACTTTTGCAAAGTAAAGAGGAGCGCTTCTTTAAAAAAATTAATGCTTCCTGCATGTTTAAAAAAAAAAAAAAATAATAATAATAATAATTCCACAGAAAACAAAAATATTGTCTTCTTGTAAATATTCAAACTTTAAAGATTGATGAATATATGAGAGTAAAAGAGGTTACAATTTATTCTGCAAATGCCTATTGATGATAAGTTAAAAATAAATAAATTCAAATTGTAATCTAATTCAAACTAAAATTCTTGTAATATTTGAAAAAAACAAAACAAAAAGTGGTCGGAAATGTCATAAACATATGGTAAAGTCATATATATGAGTCAGCATAAGGGTATGTTGATGGTAACCAGAAGCAAACCACATGGACTGGGATTACTACACCTACATGCTTTGGACATGGTTTAAATACCTGTTGCTGAGGGCATTAAACTTCTCAACAATCATAATTATTTTCCTCTCAAAAAATTAAAGATTTATAATAAAAAAAAAGCCCTGAAATCTATATTCCAAAAATCATCAATTCCAAAATTATTCCTCAATGCCAATATAACTTTAGGTTAGTTTGAATTTTACAATTTATTAAAAAAAAAATTTTCATCAATTGTAGGCCTATTTTTATTGTTTGCTTTGTATATGTTGATGGTAACCAGAAGCAAACCACATGGACTGGGATTACTACACCTACATGCTTTGGACATGGTTTAAATACCTGTTGCTGAGGGCATTAAACTTCTCAACAATCATAATTATTTTCCTCTCAAAAAATTAAAGATTTATAATAAAAAAAAAAGCCCTGAAATCTATATTCCAAAAATCATCAATTCCGAAATTATTCCTCAATGCCAATATAACTTTAGGTTAGTTTGAATTTTACAATTTATTAAAAAAAAAATTTTTCATCAATTGTAGGCCTATTTTTATTGTTTGCTTTGTATCTTTGCATTGCCTGAGAAAAACAAATTTCTAGTTGTTTTATTGGACAATGAAGTTCCTTATCTTAAAAAAATATTTACAAACTACAGTAGTAGTTAGGGCCTTCTTTCCTGGAACAAAAGCCTTAAAATATTTTTAAGTTGGCCCACAACAATAAGAAGAGGAATCACATTTTATCTTTTATAAAACCACACAAACTATGACTGATGTTAATGCATAAAAATATAGAGTAATCAATTCTAAATTTCCTCAGAGTATGATAATGTCTGATGTAATAGTGACTATAAAACTGTAATGACTAATGTGAATACCACGAAAATATAACCAATTTTAAATTAATGTCATGTCAGGTTTAATAGTGACCATAAAACTGTAATTGAACAAAATCATACTACAGTATGTAGAAATCTGAATTGATTCTACATTGTAATTTATGTAAGTCCTGTAAACTGCTGGGTACAATGAGAAGTCAACTTTGCCATTATTATACAGGTTTCCGGACATACACAGGTTGTTGTCTAGAAAGCTTAAAATAAATTACCAGGAATTCCTTCCTCTATTCTTTCACTATTAACCACAATTGCCTATAGTATTAGTAAAAGGATTCTGTAGAAAGAAGACCTTTGTATGTAAAGGTGTGGCCTTCATATTCAAGAAGACACTTTTATCACAAGTTCTTTCTGAAGTGTTAAAACTATTTGTTCTGCATATTGGGTGGCCTCCTCCAGACGAAATTATCGTTCTCTGAGAGAAGGATGTTTGGAAAAATGACAAGACAAAGTTAAAATTGGTACATCAAGATTTAAATTAATTCTTTTTGATTAGGCCAAGTGAAAAAAAAAATTAGTTTCACGTCCTAATATTTTGAAAAAAACAGAAATTGAGGGCATTATTGAAAAGCAAATAAAACAAGCACTTGGAATGGTTCATACCATATGTATCCCCAACAACAAACAATCGAGACAGGAATTTTACCGATGTGAGTTAGCCAGATTTTCATACATTTCGTAAAATAAAGGAAATAAAAAATAAAAAGTTTGGTGAGGCAAAAAAATGTACGCGCGAGGAGACAAGGAACTAGTAATTTTTTTTTATTTGGCCTAAATTGATTCTTTTGAATATTTTTATTCATTATCATTTTAGGTATTCTGTTACTCTGTAGTAACTAATATTAATTAATAATATATATTAATTAATATTAATTCCAAGATTAAAGATTCATTTACTGACTTGTCCATAAAAAATACAAATGTACTGTATATTAAAATGGAAAATTTAATATAAATTTGTATTCTTTTATGGAGTTAATAAATGAATCTTATTACTATAAAATTCATATGAATTACTATAAAATTCATATGAATTTTGATTAAATACTTTATTATAAAAACAAAAAAAAATCAAATAAAGAATTGAGTAAATTATTATATGTAGACTAAGATGAGAGTAAAAGCTGTATAAACATGGCTTATCTGAAAGATAATTATTTGCATATAGGAATCTATATTTAGAAATAATTAATAACTGACCAAAAGTTAAAATAAAAATTGAAAAAGCCTTAAAATATTACAAACTGAATGTGTGCATAACTTTCATTACCAACACATAATTCAAGTCCACATAAACATCTCAATAGTTATTTAATTACAAGTTATTCACTGTAATTACAATTTACAGTTTTACAAACATATACATTTTTTTTTTTATTTATTAAAATTAATAGTAGGCCTACGAATACAGTTTTACTTTTATATTTTATTTATATTGATACCATCTACATCAGCCTTTTGAAACTTAATTTGAAAATCATTATCTGTTTCAGTATACCCGTTATAAAAATAACTTTGACTGGCGACATATTAATTTCATTTGCACACAAGTACAAAGGTGAAGTGGTCTTTTAATAATCAATTTTGATGTTGTTTTGAATAAACATGATATTTTTTGTGCATATACAGGATATGTTTGGTTTTATTAGTGATTCGGTGAAAGCCTATTACACATGAGACATACCATATATGGGCACTAAAGTGATAAGCTTGACTTGTCTGGTGCTAAGGACAGTTTAGCCAAGTTGAGACATCAGCAAACAAATGTACTCTATCACATACCAAAAGAGTCATCATTTGTTTTACAGAAACAAATGCTAGAGAGGAGTTTACTGGTGTACAGGTATTACACACATAAGGTCAAATACTATACATCAAGGTATTTGTTATTCATAAAACACAACATAAGAAATCACAACAAAATTTACTAGCAAGTTTGAATTCTGAATTGTGAAAAAATGTTTACAGAATTTGAAAAGGCATAAAAAAGTTCCACAAAGACACCACAATAGCAGAAAGAAAAAAAAACTCATCGATTGCCCTATAATTTTCTTTATCATTATTTAATTATTATTATTTTAAATATTATTATTATTATTTTAAATACTATTATTATGATTATTATTATTTTCATTCTCATTATTATTACATACAAAGGAAACGTATATACAAAGATTTATAAAATTGAGGATCAAAAAGGAAAAAAAGAGAAATAAAAACTGCAATAAATTGACAAATGACAAAACATCATAATACAAAATAGGTTATTCAATTAATTGCTCATCCATTATTAATTGTTAGTATCACTATCAAGTCCGGGATTTGAAATTATTTTTTGGTGAGGGTTACTATTTGCTATCCTACACTGCAGTAAACAGGCTGGTAAATAATTAAAAATGTTTTTCATAGAAAAAGAAGTAAAATTAAATAGTCAATTTTTTCATGAGGATTCAAAATTTGACGTGAAACTAGTAATTAACTTTATTTGGTCTACTAGTATGTACAGTAAGTAATGAAAATTTGTTTTAATATGGCGTCACATAATCAGGTCCACTGAGTGCAAATATGGGCAGCGCAACTACCCAATATAGCAGCGTCTAGGTATTCACCTAGGGACTTTAGTAAGACTGAGTGCCAGAATACAGCCAGGGAGAGAGCCTTGGGGCAAAGGTTCACAAAAGTATTGTCCTTTTAGGTTTGAACTTATGTCTAATTAAAACGATACACTTAAGCCCCTCTCCCACTAGGGTTTTTTTCAGTATACGAGTTACAAGAGAATGCCGAGTTGCTAACTCGGCAAACTCGGCAAAAACTTGTAGGACGATTCGGAAAGCTCGGAGAGGACTCTTACCTACTCGTAGCAGCTCTGAACTCATGGCGCTAATTTTGAACATGTTCAAAATTATCGCCACGAATAGATAACTCTTAGTAAACTCGAAGAACTCGTAGGTAGCTCGTAGAGTACTCGGGGTACTCCTACCTAGCTCGTACACTACTCTGGATACTCGTCGGCGGTTTTGTCATCTACGAGTTTGATGCGAGCACCCCGAAACGAGTACGAGTAAGTACGAGCGCACCGAGTTGGCTCGTACCTAACTCGTATCTAATTCGGTACAAACTAGTTACGCTCTTAATAATCTCGTAGTTAACTCGGTGCTCTGCTCGGCATAATTCGTACGTAAATCGTAACGAACTCCATAAAGTCATACCTCACTCGTAGCTAACACGTAATAAGCTCGTATAGGTCCTTTCCAAAGATCACGAGTTTTAACTCGTAGAAATCGTACGACTCTTAAAAAATAAACCTAGGTGGGAGAGCAGCTTAAGTCTTTAAAAAAATGGTTAAACTGTTTTTTATTCATGTTTTAAACATTTTTCGCCCTTTATAGTAGAAAGTGGTCCAGGGCACTGGAGATCTTTCCTCCCCTCAGCACATCTGCGCATTATTTTACAATCTTGTTCTCAGAAACAATATAGAGCCCATTCACACTTATTAGGCCAGCCTAGGGTCGGCCCAGGCCGACGTAAATCTTAAGTGTGATTGAGCTCATAGTTTTACTGCAGACAAAGAAGGAATGAGGCCTAGATTTTAGAATACCACCTTCCCTAAAAAAAGGAATAAATGAATGTATTTTGGTGCTGGACAGGTAACATATTAATCAATCAAATAATTAGTCATCATCATGGGAAACACATTGGACACTAAATATCAACAGGACTTGCAAATTTTATTTGAACACTCCATCCCTTTTTTGGTCTAACAACACATACTGCAGTAGGCCTACCTATATACTGTATTTAACATGTATATAGCAAGTACTTATATCAACAATACAACAGTAAATAATGGTCAGATAAGATAATTGGAATAGAGGTTCAAGTGTCATTGGCTACCATTTATTTGATAAGAAAGACCAACAGACAGCACTTGATTTTATGGTGACTCCACTGTAGGCCTACCTGACAGAAGATACTGTAAGGCGTGACTTTTTTTATCTGAGGAGGGCAGAATAAAAATAAAAATAAAATTTTGTTTTCTTATATTTAGCAAATAGTTCCTCCAGATGGAGAAAATAAAAATAAAATTTTTATTGGTAAATGTAAAATAGGATGGTTAAATACTTCAAATTTATGTAATTAGGAAGAAATACACATATTTTATCTTTGGCGATTTCAAGGCAGCGGAGGGCGGAATAAAAATAAAGAAAAACTTTTTCTAAAATTTCCACTTTTTCGTGGTGGCGAGTGCACTAATTGTGCAAAAATAAAATTTTATTTTTATTCAAAATCATCAATATTTTCAGTCGGCGGGTTCGCTAAACAAGGTATAACAAAAGTCTTGTCTAATGCTTAGTAATTATACAGTATGATGTATTGAGATTTTCAAAAACTTTTTAATAACGTCTTGGCGAGTCGAGTGGCCGAGCGGTAAGTCTAGTGGCTAGCTACAGCCTTAACATCGGCGCTGGTTCCAGCCGCTCCTCTCCAATAGTTCGGTTGGTAGAACTAAGTCTTCCCGGATAAGGACTTAAAATGGAGGTCCAGTGCTGGCTCGTGTGCACTTTAAAGAACCCTTTGCATCTTTCGGAAGAGTAGGGGGTTACCCCGATGTTATGGTGCATTTCAGTCCCTGTAGTCGTAGAATGAAGTGAACATGTATCTACCATGAAGCGCCTCTTTACGGCTGCTAGTTAGTCACGGACCACGCCCATACATAATTCAGCACAATTACGCTGCAAGTTATGGGTTATTCTCCTAACTTTAACTTTACTTTTGGATTTAACTGTGTACAGTACAAGTATTAAATTTCTCAACAAAAAATGTTATCTACTGTTAACTCTATTTCATTATTTTGATTACTTCATACTTTATATTTAAAAAAAATTCTATGATATGTTATATAAACACAGACTCTTGGAATACTCTAAAGCCAAGTGCTAAAGGAAAGGTATAGTAAAAAATTTAAAGACCTTTCCCCCTGCAAGAGTAAACTAAATATGATATTATTATAGCCAGTCGCTTTCTACAATTGAAATCTTCATTGAATTTTGGATTGTTTATTGTGTCATTTTTTGTAAGGGGTGGGGGGGGGGAGAGGGATTACAGTAGAGGATGGTCAATTGTATTCAGTACATATACCAAACAGAGTTAGCTCATCAAATGAACAGTATTTGAAGTATTCTGGTTTCAAATTCTTTCTTTTGAAAATACACAACAGGAAAATATTTGTGGTTTGGTGCTAACTTCCTGATCTAATCAAGGAAAGTTTCTGTGGTAAAAGAATGTGGTAAAAGTGATGAGTATGTTGACAAAGTACATTACTGTCTGAAGATTGCAACCAAAAAATGATTGGAAACTATTGAGGATATTGTCTACCCATTGGCTTCCTTCATAGCTATATAGGCCTAGGCCCTAACCTCATTTAAAGGTACAGTATAGAAACCATGAAAATTGGCTACCTGTTTTCCTCCATACAGCCCTCTTATTGTGCCTTAAACAATAACAACAATATTATTTCCTACCCACTGCTTCCGAACAGATTCAATAAGGGGAAAAACAGAGAGGATATTGTCTAAGAAATCAGTTCTTTACAAAGTAACCATAGCAACTGATGACATCATCTATGCTACTCAGTAGAGTAGTAACAGTACAGCGTTGTATTCATTTAGCGGCTCCCTCTACTCTATAGTGAGGTCTGTCATATTTTCACAGTGATATTTCTGTTGAGATTGAAGTTGTTGCCTAGGTTACAATACTTTCTATCTATTGGCAGAAACAATGGCAACCGAGAATGATTATCCAATAGCAAGCAAAAAAGCATATAACATCTATAACAACCGGAATTGAGATTTACTTTTCCTTCATGAATCATATTTTCTTTAGAATGTTTTTTTTTTTTTTTTTTTTTTTTTTTTTTTTTTTTTTTTTTTTATGATTGTAGTCTGCAGTTCAATAGACTATACTAACATTAATGACCATTTCTGTATTACTATTATTTATAATTTAAACACCACATTAGCAAGAGAAATAAATGCCACATCTCAATTCTTATACACATACAGTATTAAGATGAACTAAAATTATCTGAAAATATGAGTTATAATATACTGTAAACCTATATCAAAATTATAATAACGTTTATTTGGAACAGTCCACAATTATATATAATTAAACAGAAATATGCCTTAGGACATAGATTGGTAAAGTGTAGCCCATTAAGTGATCTTTTTTGCGCCCAGTGAAAATAAATTAAAATCCTTAATTGTGCAGCCCGTCAACCGTCTTTAGTTAGAAAACCCCTTGTTAATATTATGGCTTAATACTGATCTTTAGTCTGTAAAATGTAGAACTGAGCATAAATAAAAGTAGTCAATAAAAAATTTGGAAGCACACTGGAAACATCAAAGTTTAAGTGTGGCCTTCACTGTCAATGTTAAATTAAAAATTTATTTTGGGCCTCCAACCCTTTTTTTATGCCCACACCTGTCATCTGATAACATGAGAAATACTTTCTGGATCATAATATTTTTGTTGAATCATAACCGATCAAGGAAGACTTTTACCAGGGAACACTGAAAGTAATTTCACTGTTCCCTGATTTTACCAAACAACTGGTATCGTTAATATTCTTTCTTTGTATTGCACTTCCTGCTTTTGCATAATGTTATTATAGTATTTTCATTAATCCTATTCTGAGTAATTGGCATTATAAGATTATACTAGATAAACAGAGTTTGCTTTTTAATTTCCTACCTCTTAGGATTAGTACTTTATTACATTACAGTATTGCTTGTTATTGATTTTAAAGTACATATACTGTACAGTCTAAAGACAGCCAATACCAACACATAGCTGATTAGTATCAATTGTACAGTTACCGCCATATCTAAAAAGGATTAGCATCGTGTGAATGTTGTATTGTATGATTACAATGATCATAATAGCATAATAGCGATCTAGTTCCTGATGCTTGCTAGATAAAGGGGAGTACCGTCGGTACTGTAGAGTAGGCTTAGCGTTTAAGATGCTAGCCTTTCAATCAATCAAGCCATAAGTACAAAAATGCAGGGGGGGATGGGGGGAGAGCACCAAAAATAAATGTAGCAAGTAGCACTGAGAGGAGGAAGCCAGTTGGTGCAGTGGCCTGTAGGCTAGGTTACTAGGATTTTAAAAAATAGACTAAAAGATTAATGAAAAAAGTATCCATTTTTGGTGAATATAAATACTTTATATTAAGTTAGATGTATTTGACTTTACCTCATGAGAGTTTCAAATATTTTACATTACAATGTACATACATAAAAACACCCTGTCATTTGACAATATGAGACCCTACTACTGCCTCTTTGATTCCCATAGAGGCCCAGGCCACTATGATGCAAGAAATGAAAATATTAAACAAAAAGTCATTCATTTTGGACTCAATACTCAATACTAAATCAAAATTAAGTAGAGGGTACTGTGCATTGGTAACTTGCATGTTCTCCATTAAACTGAACAGCATCTGTCACTGTTTCAGCATCCTGCGATTGTTATGTAGCCTCGAGTCATTTTCGTGGAAACCTCAGGCACTCACATTGCAAATTGTTTAATGTGCACGGAAATTAACCCCAAAAAAAGATGTGCAAGGATATACAGCCAGTTGTACTGAATACGCATTTTGGTGATAAAGACAACTTTATTTTTTTATAAATGTGCAGAGGGGGACGAAGCTGGCTCAGCCCCATGCATATGTCCAATTAAGTACTGTACTTGCATCAAAGTGTTCTCCACCCCCAGTAAAGTGCATGAATATGTACCATGTTCAAATGTCAAGAGCTGACAGTGCTTGCAACATGATTTATACAGTAGGCTTATATTTTTTTTCCACTGTATGTATATTTTGATCAAATAAATAATTGAAATGATCCATTATGATTTTAAGTAGCCTCGTCCCCCACCTATAATGTACTGTACCTTTTCTTACAGGTTTGTCCGAATTATCTCAAATACTATAAGATATATAATTTTCATCCATTTTATGCAAGGTTAGGTTTTTTTATATTGTTTATAGTCTACTGTGTAATAACTAGCTGTAAGATAAACCATACATTACAGTAATGGCTCTTTTCTGACCTTAAGGTGAAAAAAAAACCGCCCACAAGCTTGTTTTAGCCATCTTTATCTACCACACCTTTGTATACAGTAATAGTGCACATAGTAATGTACTATTGGCAAATAAAGGTAGGGCCCCACTTGTATTTTATAGGAACAATATATTTCCTCAATGGTTTAACAAAGGAGTACAGTACTGCTGTCAATGGGTTATTGGGTAGCGACAATGGTGTAGAGGATTGGGCTTATTTTAACAAAAGTTAACTCTCATAAATTAAATATTTTTGAATATATTATATTAATATTAAACTAGAAATGGGTCAATCATTCAGTCAAAAAACAAAACAAAAAACAAAACATGTTTTTGACTCCTTTGTATCCTGGGCTACACAACTCCCTATTTTTTAAATTTTTTTTATTTTGTTTTTTTAATGAGGAAAAACTCCATTACTGTAAAACCTGAAAAACATAGCCTACACCTGTGCTAAAAATGAGCCTGGGTGGTTGCAATACTTTGTTGGAAAAATTTAAGTAAAATGAACCTCATTTTTTTTAAAACCTAGACAAGAATCCTGGGTTATTTTTAACATATACATTATATTACTTACAGTAGTCATTGTCCAAATATTGTTGGTGTTTCTAAAGATAAATAAATTTATAGAAGTAGGCAACAAATTGAGTTCAACTACTTTAGCTATAGAACCTGCAGCAATGCAAGCAATTAAATATTTATAGGCCAATTTAATATTAGCTTGTACTTTCTATAAATCTTTAAACATGTACAATAACCATTAGTATGGAAATGCCAATTATACAGATAGAGTTTATGAATAAATAAAGTAAATTAAAATACAAATGCACTGTACACTGCATTTGGATATTCTAAACTTCCTTCCTCAATGTTATTAAATATTTCTAGTCAAATTTATTTGAAAAAGTCTTATTTTACAATGGAGAATATGACTCAGTGGAATAATTACCAAGGACTCTATGCAAGAAAAGGGGCAATTTACAGAGTTGCCCCTTCCCATTGGCATTGAATAAGATGAGTCACAGTTATTATAAAATGTTCCAAGGTTACTAAAGAAAAATAGTCAATATACAGTATGCTTTTATTAAACTGTACACTGACACAGATATGAGGTATAACAACAGACCAGCATTTTTTTTTTCTTATGCTAGTTTGCTGATATCATAAATTTATAATATCCTATGACCTCATGATTTAATACACGATATCTGCTCAGCTGTCAAAACTATAGGCCACATAAAGCTCAGTCCTGATTATAACATTTTCTTTGACAACAAACTGGTTGTATGACCAGTCATGATGTGCCTATCCTGATATGCCATCATAACCATATTAGGTATGTCACAAGTTTCTGTCCAATAAAATTTGATAGTCCAAACTGGGATTAAGCCCTGGAATTTATGTTAAGCCAATATTGAATCACTCAAACATACAAGCACAAGTATCACTCTTTTTTATAAGACATATAATAAGAACACAAAGGTGAAAACTGCTATAAGAATACATACAGTACAAAGGCTTTAACTATGCAGCCGTTCCAATAAAACAACACAATTTGTTAAAACATGGTTTAAAAACAGTTTATGTACAGTTGTTTAATTGTTAGGTCAGGTGCAATTTTAATTCAGCATGTGTTAGTCATCACCAGAAAACCCAGGCTAACATACAATAGAGAAGAAAAATTTAAAATGTCAAATCAAAACAATGTATACTGCACAAAAATATAATAACAGTGTATGCTGTTGTTTTGCCATGGGATGGCCGCATATGAAGTGGATGTTTTTTTGGAGATTTGTGTTTAGAATCTGAACCATATTTGAACATAGTTAATCGTAAATCAATTTCAGTAAAGTACTTTTCAGCATTTTTTAGCCATCACCAGACAACCCAGGCAAACATACAATAGAGAAGAAAAAGCCGCAGCCACTCCAAGACATGAGACACTTGTGCTACCTATTCTGCTGAAAATGATTAGGGACTTGAACTACCATTTACCAAAATCCAGTGTCGGTTGAACTACTATTATTTTATGGCCATGTAACATAACAAATTAAACTTGTTGTGGTTCCCGATGACGAACAAGACCGCAGCTATGTCCGTTCGTGATCTCTACTGTAGGCTAGGCACAGAGTTTAGCAAAAAGCTTCGCTAAAATCGTGTGAAAAATTATACAGCTTTGATGATACAGGACAGGGCAGGGACTTAAAATACCAATTTTACCTGGTATTTTCCACACTTGTGCTACCAAGTCCTCGCAAATATACCCTATACATGCTGAAACTCTTCCATATATTTCCATACTTGGGCTACCAATTCCTCAAAAATACCCCCATAAATGCTTCACCTACCAGTATAGAAATATTTAAGAGTGAACCCCACGGGGTTACCCAGCAGGATCAATTGCTTTTCCAGGCAAACATACAATTCACTTTTTGTTTTTTATAAGAACCAGTAAAATTTTGCCCAGGCTCAGTGTTCTTATTTTTTGACTGATTTCAGGCTCAATTTTTCTTAATAAAAATTTCATTTGACATTTTACCTGAGCCTGAATTTGTTCTTATTTTGTTCTTAATTTTTAAGCAATTTCAGCCTCATTGTTCTTATAAAGTGTGTTCTTATAAAAAAAAAAAAGTGTAGAGAAGAAAAATTAAAAAATTTTTAAATCACAGATCTGTTCCAAGTGCCACAGATCCTAAAGGATCACGCACTTACAATGAACTAGGACAAACTCATTAACTGCAACTTTCTACTCTACAGAAGGTAGTATTGTGTCTTTTCCTGCCAATTGGTGCATGTGTGTTTTATATCAGAGACTGGATGGAACACTAGGGTATCCTCCCTATGTATTTCTCAAAGAATGTCTAGAAGGTTTACAGTGGGCATAGTCTATAGTCTTGGTTTTACCATGTTTTTACATAAACCAAGAGCAAGAAAGAGGTTTTTGAACCACCAAAGAAAGGCTCTAGGTTTTGGGCAACCCTATATTATATTTTTCTTATTTTATAGTTGATTTCAGGCTCAAAATGTTCCTATTTTGTTCTTACTGTACATGTTCTTTTCAAACATGGAAAATTATCATTTTGCAATACTGTAAGTTATATGTATTACTTTACTATATTATAGACATGTATGTAGTCACACCTACTGCAAATAAGGTAGGCAGATTTGTTGGTTTTTTTCTTTTTTTGAAATACAAAAAACCTCATTTACCTCAGCCTCAATTTGTTCTTATTTTGTTCTTAATTTTTTACTGATTTCAGCCTCGGTGTTCTTAAAAAAAAGTGTATATTTACAGGGTTTCACTGTAGTTATTATTGTAGCAGCAAAGCATAATACACGATATTACTTTTAGCAGATTTTGACAATGATAGTTCAAACAATATTAAAATTCTGTTATGCGCCCCTTGTGTAAACACTCTACTAAAACAAATTGAGTGAAACCTTGCAGCATCGACAGTAGGTAGTTTAAATATTAAGAACTCTAAATGACTGTGTAAAATACTTCCAAAATTTGACAGATTTATGATTTTTTTTAGAAAACAATGTACTTATTAAGCATCTAAGTGAGTGAAGATGTTACAGTACTTAGATGAGGTGACAATTCAATGTTAAATGAGTCCCTAAGTGTGTGAAATAAATAATAATGAGATTGCAAAATCTGACAGATTGCCACATGCAAATGTGATGTCATCGTGATGGATGTGTTCATACAGAGGACCATTTGAAAGTCAACTGTAAAACCACATAAATCAATGATTGATGTTCGTGCGGAGGTGTAACCTGCTTGCTAAAGCTATTTGCATGGACAGTATTATCCTCATGACGCTGATGATGTCAAAATAAATATAAAATTGGAAGATCTAATGTCTAAATTAAGTTTAATTTGCTTCAAACAGCCAATACACTGTATTGCAAATATTGTGCACCCAAAAGTTTATAATTAGACATAGCATTCACAAAAGCAAAGCATAACTTGCAAATCTAACATTCTTATTGAATGGCATAATGTAGTTTTCCAAGAACTTTATGGTCACATTTTGAAAGGCCATTCTAGGCAATACTCAGGTTTTTGAGTACCAAACTTCAAATACATTAAGTTGCTTCCTTCACATTTCTATTTGAATTGAGAGTGCACTACATGAATGCAAGTGCATGAATGAGAGGACACTACAACCTGCAGTCATCTGAACATGCTCAGTTCAAGATAAAATTCCTCAAAGCAATTAAATGTTCAGTCCTTTAATAACTAGATTCCAATGTATTAATAAATATAAATACTAATATAGCATAGTGCAAACAGATACATCTTTAATATTAATAATTATATGCTGTAGGCCTAACTCTACACAAAATGTACAGATTCATCACTCATTTGTCCTTTATACTCTATAGAATTAAAAAACAAAATCTAATTTCGATTTGGTGTATGGTGCTTTACTAGAATAACCAGCAGTACAGGTTCAACCAAAAAATGTTATCACCATATTTGTATTATGATATTAAATTATTATTTTATATTGCGCTTTATAAGTAGGGTCAGCCAAATTTGGAATGATTCAATATTCTGCAATCGGAACAAAAATAGCATTCCCCGGTAGTCAAATTTAAGATAGGGGCTAGAATAAGAAGACCACAATTATACAGTAGTAGTGTCAGCCAAACTTGGAATGATTCAATATTCTGCAACTGGCACAAAAATAGAATTCCACATAGTTAAATATAAGATCGGGTTCGAATCATAAGACAACACAATTTGCTTGTGTCTTTGAGTCTTTGTCTCTCGCCACATAGAAAAAATTAGTACTATGAAAGGCTGGGATGGAAGTGTTACCATGTTGAATGCATTTAATATTAAATGCTGAATTCTATCCATTCATATGAGTGATATATTCTCCATGGGGAGCATGGTTATGATCGCTACTGTTACTAATGACAAGAGTGGGAAGTAATGTATTTCGGATGAAGTTAATTTAATAAATATCAATAACACAAACCAGCAGTACAGTCTCTCATAAATGTTAACAACTGACCAAGTATTATTTAGGCCAAATAAAAATAAAAAGTAGTTTCTCATCCCAACATTTTGAAAAAAAAAGAGGGCATTTTTTTTACTCCAAGATGGCACACATTGAAAACAAAAGAAGCACTACTGATGTTAGCCAGATTTTTGTACATTTTGTAAAATATAGGAAATAAAAAAAATAAAAAAAATTGGTGAGGCAGAGAAAATAGACGTGCAAGGGGACGAGAAACTAGTAATTATTTTTATTTGGCCTTACAGTATAATAATATTTTTTTGTATGTCAAAGATGTTTTACAGCCCATGAAAACAATAAGTAATATATATATATATAACTAAGTATATAAATAAATAAAAGTAAATAAATAATTAATCATAGACTATTAATACTGTATACCAGAAAATTTAGTAAACAACTAAGCCATAAACTTAACCACACAATAAATTATTATTAGATATTTCCAGTAATGAAATAAAATATGGTAGTACCATATCAATCAATCAATCAATCAATCAATCAATCATTCAATCAAAATAATTTATACAGCACCAGTGTCCATAAAAAAGTTCAAAGGTGCTTTGACAATACAATACTCTATATATCACATTAAAAATGTTCTTAATGGTAGATACATATTAGATTGCAGTTACTAAGATTTGAGACAAAAATACCATGAAATATTAATTGAAAAATTATAATAAAATTGTTGGCCCCTGACATTGTCTATGGTGGTGTCACAAATACTGATGAGGTGACTGAGATGCTTAAACAAGACACACATGTATTTAAAACTATATAAAAGATTTAAGAAAATGCTTTATAGCAGTTTATTTCCTCATTCAATATAATCCATTGCTTTACATTTATATGGATGATTTGCAGATCACTTGACCCTGTTCATCAACTGTATATGCTTAGATTCAGAGTGTCAAACCTGGAAGACATTTTCTCGATCAAAAGGATGAGAAGCTTATAACATCATAAAAGTGAAAATGAAATTACCTTTGAAATTTGGAGCGGAGTATTGAAGTCTTTCCCACCGGCTAGCCGGAATCCCCACGGACCGGGGCCCTGTATTGTCACTTGAAGTGCTCGATCCATATCGAATCCAGGAGAAATCAAGCCTGCCGATCCTTCTCCACTGAAAAGGAAGAGAGAAGAGGCGTTGAAGGGAGGCCAGCTACAAACAGACTACCACACCATAAATGACTCCTTGGTATGCCAAGAATGTGTACAGGAAGTGGGTCTCAAGAAGCTTCCCTAGCTTGCTGAAAAAACAATGAATAGGGAAGACCTAAAAAAATTAGCACTTGGTATCAATAGAGTATTGTGTGGCTGTCTCATTAATTGAATGAAACCGGTTTGTACATAACTTTGGGATCTATAAACAAGAAGTGTTTATGAATGAACACCTTGACTACAATACATGCACTGGAAGGATATACATGGTGACTCACACTGTCTTGAATAGAAAAGCTAAAAAAAATTCCAACCTACCGGCCTATTGTTAGTCCTTAAAACAGTTCAATAAAGTATGGATGTACCATGGAGAAATACAGATTTGTTGGGCTAGTGTACTCACTTGTCGACTTGAAAAAAACTGATGAACTCGTTTCAAAGCTGTCACTGAAGAAATAATAAGTAGAATTGTTCTTTACTGGAAGTGTTTGCGTTTCATCATTTTCTACTCTAAACTGAAAATTCGAATTTGTTTTTGTACATAGCAAGCTTAATACTCATCTACAGTTTGACTGCCAGTATTTATAGCAGACCATGCAATACATATTTGGAATTTAAGTCATGAGACATTTTTAGCATCATGTAATCATGTAAATCAAGAGAAAATAGCAGAGTTCAGTATTATTAAAACGCATGCTTTAATTTACATTAAAAATAAATCTGTAGATTTATGTCTGATTTAGTCA
Source organism: Anneissia japonica (assembly GCF_011630105.1). Lineage (NCBI taxonomy): Eukaryota > Metazoa > Echinodermata > Crinoidea > Comatulida > Comatulidae > Anneissia > Anneissia japonica. Next base: position 246,389 of record NW_022729021.1, on the reverse strand, counting down.
ATTCTGACATTTGGTACATGCTGAAAATTTACAATGTCTGTTTTAACCAATTTATGGAATTTTAAATCAAACTACAGTATGTATATATATGTATCTTGTAATCCAATTGCAGTGTCTAGTTCAAGATCAATGCATGATGCATATTTATTAAGTGATAAAGTAACTTTTTTCATAGATTAATGGCAAGTTATTGAGAATAATTTTTATAAGCACTGATTTCCTAAGATTCATAATGTCACATGCTATTTATACATAGGAAGCGGGTACTTAGAGTACCCTCTCAGTGGCGGCGCCAGCGTGGGGGTCAAGCCCCCCCCCCACCGGACAGAGCTTGTCGGGCAGTCAGACCATAAAACATATAAAAGTAGGCCCACACCAAGCCAACACATGTCTGTCACAGTCTGAGAGTGGCATTTTCGGCCATCCAGATGTTAATATTCTTTAAAAAAATCTCATTTGGGTGGGGGAACCCCCTCTCAACCCCTTCCTCTTGCTTGAGCCTACGAGCTCAAGTCCCCGTCGGACAACTTAGCCCCCCAGAAAATATGTCCTAGAGCCGCCACTGTACCCCCTCACCTGATGTTTGGTTTTGACAAAAGATTTTATTATTTAGCTAAAGTAAAAAGCCTAGCTATTTACTAGTGACAGCCCCCCATCTCCTTCCCTGTGAACTTTAGACCCAGCAACCTATTGATACAAGCCAATACTGCTTAGAGACAGCATTTCCAATTGGACTACTATATACATGATAGATAAAAAAAAAACATGAAGGCATACAACTTGTTGAGCTTTACACTACAGTACAGTATGTTTACTGAATGACTAAGAACAACCACATTAATGTGTCTAATACCTCCACACAAGAGGTGACTAAAAGTAAACACTTTTGTATGATGTGATCCAGCTAAAATACTGTGCCACACAACTATTAATCGTCCTGTTATTACCTTAGAACATTGATTTTTGGATCATTAAGTGGCTCTAGGAGCATATTTAGCATTTTTTGCATGGGGGTAGTTTTCAAAATTTACTACCAGCCAAACATTATTTGCATATTCCATTATAAAAACAGTAAAACAAGCTTGTAATACATTTAATTAAAACTTAATTAAAATTAATTTAATACTCCTGTGTTCACATCAAATCTCAGAGAGAGTCACAGTTGCTTTGTGTATTCATGCCCTTGTCAATTTGTGAATTAACAGGGCTAATCCCAAGGACTAGTGAATTTCCAATGGTTTTCCCATGGAGCCTCTGGAGGAATACTCTCCAATAAAATCATGTTCATAGCAAACAACTGGAACACAATAAATCATTCCTTTATTTTTCCTTTAAAACAACTTTCCTAAGTCCCCAAAGACTTTGTCATGACCTTGTGAAAGGACACTAGGTTGTGTTTCTACTGATAAACACAAAATAATCAATTTTTTAAATTGCTTTTTTAATGAGTGCCCAGACAGCCTGCCCACGCTGCAAAGTCTGCATATTTGCTTTTACGAAAAACGAGTTTTTTTCGAAATTATGTCACCAATTTGTTTATAAAACATGTTTCCCAAAATGTATAGTTTCTTTCTCACTAACAAGACAATATAGTTCATGTGAATTCTGGTCTTGACGAGGAGGATACGGTGTGCGACGGGAAGGTGTATGCTTCGGCTGTGTTCATCGCAGGGTCTGCGGAATGTTTTTCAAAGTGGGGGGCCCCCACTTATAAGCAGGCGCGTAACAGGGGTCTTGGCTCGGGTGGGGGGTGCAAAGGTAATAATTTTCCCGGTTATAATTTATGACTTGGTGTGATACCCCCCCCCCCATATAGAAAACAATACGGCATGGCTTATTTTAATATTAATATAGGGCACACGTGTGTGTTTGGAACTAAATATAAGCATTTTCATCGTGGTTTTATTTATTACAATTCATAGGCCTATTCTTTCACCATCATTACACATT
>NW_022729021.1:232947-242616 GCF_011630105.1 Anneissia japonica | reverse complement strand
CTTCCCCTTGAAAATGATTCAATTAATCATAAAGGGTCCGGGTTCCCTGGAAAAATTTCGATTTCTAGATGGCGGGAGATGAGCTTACCTGACTTCTGAAATGTCTTTTAATGACTTTTAAAGTCCTTCAAAATTCAAGGTTTTCCCCTCTTTAAAAAGGTCAGGTATATTTTTCATTTTATGTGTGTATACATACATAAACAAATGAGTAGTTGCATGCGTATTCTTTTTTCCATGAATCGATAAATCCCAAAAAGAAAGGGTGGTCCGGGGTTCTTCCCCGGGAAAATTCTAATTCCTAGATGGCGGGAATTGAGCTTTCCCGACATTTGAAGTGTGTTTTAATGAATTTTATGTTCTTCAAAATTCTAATTTTCTAATATCAAAAAAAAAAAAAAAAATCAGCTCACAAGTCCTGAAAAGGTAGGTCTAGAATCCTTTTCTTTTTCCCCCTTTTTTTTTTTTTTTGTTGCACAAGGGAGGGGTCAGGACCATGATCGATATATATCCCCTCCTCCCAGATCCGCCAATGTGAACTGCGAGAAAATGTAACTCGGTCGGGTACTGGATAAACATTCTCTTTCCCATCCTTCTCCTTCTTCCCTCCTTTTTTTACATTTCCGATCATACAAAAGTCTCCAGACATTATATATTTTTCGCCAAAAAGTGGGGGGGACCCGGGGCCCCCCGCTTCCGCCGCCGATACATCGGCACAACGAACGAGGAACAACGGTAAGTACATGGAGAGGCCTAGGTCCAATATCCACCACTAAATTATTACAAAATGGGTAATTTCGTTGCGGCACATGTTTGCTGATGTTTCAGCATGTAGGCCTAGGACATAAACAAGGACTTTGAAAGTTTGCATGTTAACAAGTTTTAAATGAACATTTTAAATGTTCCTTTTTTTTGTGAATAAATAAACGCTTTTGATTGATTGTTTGACTGATTGATTGATTGATTGATTGATTGACTGATTGAGTAGAGAATCTTTTGAGTATGTTGTTGTCATGTAAAATGTTAAAAGTAATTAATGTGAAGTTCGCTTTTGGCATATTTTTGGCCCATGCCTAAAAAGTAAATAAAAATAAAATAAATAATAAATAACATTAATGGAGGTTTATTTTAATAGTCTTTAATATAAAAAAACTTCTCAACTGCCAGCTCATATCAATACAAATCATAACCAGACAGAAGTTTATTTTACTATCATTGAAATATTCAATCATTTGAATAAATTAATTAGCATCGCTATCCTCACTATGCTTTTGTTGTTAACAAGTGGAATATGAACTGAAAAAATGAGGTGGTTATACACAACAGAAATCCTTGGGCTGAAGTTGAGCAAAAAATGCGAAGGTCAGTGATTTTAATTTCAACAAGGTCAGTCAATACCATGGCAATGAAATAATTTGTTTCTAATGCTTGACAAGAGGCTATTTCAATGCTACTTTAGTGATACTTAAACTGCATTATTTGTTACAGTCACAATATGTTTATTAATATTATTACTTTAACTAAGGAAGCATTTACTGTATATATAGCACCTTTGCAAGAAAGATCAAAACACTACATTAAAACCCATTTTTACACAGATAAAATCTAAGTATACAATGAAATATCAATTAGTACGATTGGCAAATAAAAACTACAACAATAAAATTTTCTACAAATATCCATTAAATTGCAACAATAAAACACATGAATCCACCGTTATTAATTTATGATACGATGCATTTTAATTCACATTTGAAGTAGTTGTAGTTGGTGCCAAATATTTCCTGCTGGAGATTGGTTAACATATTTATTTATTATTTTTATTATACATTATCAAATTGTACTGTGCAGGACTTTATTTACTTTGTAATGATCCTTCAATAGGTAACAGGAAATAGATACTTAAAATAAATAATAATACTGTATATTGGAGAATTTGTATACCTGTAATGTCTGTTAGAAAATATTGTTTGTCACTGGCGCTCTAAGATTAAATTTGTTGAAGAGATGTAACTTTTAAGGAGGGTATTAATGCATCAGTATCCGAAGTTGATCTAAGTTTACGTGGACAACTAACTGGGCATTCAGACTGTGTTCTAGGCAAATAATGTTCTCGGCACACATCAATTTTTGTAGTCTCAACGTAGTCTAATTGAATTTACGTCGAGCACAAAATGTTCCAGCAAGAACCTAGTTGAACCACGTTCTCGGAACAAAATGTTCTCGAATAACGACTCTGGAATGAAGTCTGAACATGTGCCGAGCATAAAATGTTATAACTCGGCGGGCTTCAGTGACGTGACCTGACCTGCTTTGACATTCTTCCGGGGCGCAATGTACACATGTTGTGAATAGTACGGCGGTACCACTGTTCTCTTGATTAATTTATACTGTAGGCCTAAATTTTTTGGAATAAAACAAAATGCCGGAAGCACATGGAGTGCAGTCGAAATTAATTGCTTAGTTTGGGGAAGAAGGGAGATAGAAACACAAAATACCTGCAAAGGATCTGAGAATGACATGATGTTGCTTGGGCCTAGCTTGGGTTTGGTTTAAATTATAGAAATAAAGTTAGGACTACAGTGACTCTGAGCTCCTCTCAAAATGTTACACATGCATAAATGCCAGGAACATGGTTTTATAATCTGAACGATCATGTTTTGAAAAAATTTTCATTCAGTGTGGTACAGTATGTGAACATGTTCCGAAAACATAAAGTTACAAATATATTTTATGCCGAAAACATAATCTGAATGCACCCATATCTTAACCAAATTTAACATAAGACCAAGTAACATTATTTCTAGTCTCACATTCCCACCCTTTATATCAATTTAGAAACTAAACGAAATTATGCTATTTAAAAAAAAAACCAATCACTTTTCCATGGGAAATAAAAAAAATGATGCAGAATACATTACAAAGATTCATATTTACAATTTATATTAATTACCAACTTGTTTACCATGGTGAGTATATAGGATGCTAAATAGCAAATAATAAAACCCTCACTAAAAAATAAGATTGGACATGAACTAATTTATTTGGCCTATAAATAACAATTTAATATAATTTTTATAAATGTTTCAACAGAGGTGGGAGATGCAATTTATGCTTCCATAACAATTGATATTTAAAAAAAATATGTAAAAAAAAAAATCCTGTGGTATTTGCATCCTTTTTTTTTGGAATTAGTGTTCAAAGGAGCGTTTCAAAAGGTTACACAGGATGTAACATTTCATACCGGAAAAGGGTTCGACACTGGGCCAACTGCATACTGAATCACTATTAATACTGTAGCAATATTGTGGCACTGTTTATAAATAAAAAGTAAAGCATAGCCAATGAGATTAAATAAATAAATAAATACACCGATCTATTCCCTCACTGCCCACAACTGTAGCTGATGCAGATTTAAAAGCAGCCACCCAACTCCGAACCATTAAAAAATATCCTGAATTTGAACTTGGTAATTATAGTCTAATATTTTACACTGTGTATATTGCCTTTGGTGTATCACCTCACAGCCTGGGGCATAATTAGTAACTGCTTGTTTTGACCTTCACAACTAAATAAAGGTCAGTTCAGGACTGGCAACTAGCTAGCTGAGGGTCCAACAACCAGACCTGGTCTGGTCAGATAGCATTTAAGTAGTAGGAATCATTATATAAATAATAGCCTAGTCCTACATTGAATATAAAAACCCACCCACCCAGCCTAGTACACCCATCCGTCGCATGTGAGCAAAATCCGTCCCTGCCAATATACTGATCAATCATCAACAGATTTCTGACAAATCTGAGAAGCGTCTGATTCTACAGGAAGAATTAGATTATAATCTTAATTCAAAAGCACATCATCATCAACGTATATAATCATAATGAGTCGGATTCTTCATACTAGGCCTAGCGGTAAGGGCAGCAGCAGTTTCAGACGGGGAGAAACAAGACGAAGTGGTGTGTTATAACCTATGGTTTCATTTTTACCCAGAAACGTAGGCCTAGAGGCCTGGCCTAGGATATGCCTACTTTGTTAGGAATTAGTTATTAAAATAATAAAACAGCAATTAAATTTAGCTCATACTTACAAAGGTCAATTAAAGCTCAATGAATCGCTCGAAGACAAGCTATAAGCTTAGTTATGTGAACTTTGCAGACAAACACTACTCCATCAAACATAAAACAAGATGAAGCAGACAACTAACACCGCAAGGTTTTGGTTAAGCCAATTGTGATGATGACACGGATGAATGAGCACACGTGTAGGGCCTATCTCTTCTAAAATAAACAAGAACAACTTGTGATTAACACTTTTTTACATTAATTTTAGTCCGAAGAAATTATTCGAATAAAGGTATTTGTGTCAAATGTAGGCGTAATCAAGGAGATAAAACAAAAAACACGTTACATTGTAAATCTACTGCTTATGTTAAGCGATACAAGGACGCTAAACAGCTTATTTATTAATAATTATGATTAAATTAATAAGTATTTTTAAGACTCAGACTCTGCAACCGTTTTCTTCATTTAATTAGAGTGCCCCGGTGATACACTAGTAAAACATCAAACTACTGTAGAATAAAGCTTTGACTCTTACTCATTGAATCACATAAGCCTAAACCAGGGACCGAGTTGTTTAACAAAAGCATAAACTGTTATCAAATTTTAGTGGGCCTAAATCAGGAATTAAACCATAACAATATAGGAAAGGTATACGAAGTAATTTTTCTATATCAGAAAAACCTATATCTTAACAACAAAGTATGCAGATAGTATAACAAAAACTTATTTTACGAGTTCTTTTGTTAACATGGTGTATATAAGTGCAATTGATTTTTCTTTTATTTTGTAACTTTATTATCAGGGAGTTGTTGGAGTTCGACACTATAAAAAATAACTTTCCATTTTCTCTTCAAGTTCCTCCCCCACCCCCTCCCCCGAGGTGGCGCCAGTGTTTATCCGATGGGGGGGGGGGCTCTGATGTCCCCGTCAGGTACCGATGTCCCACGAGGGCAAAGTAGGAGGGGAGGTTGCGCTGGCGCCAAAACTGGTCCCCCTCAGAGAGTCAGATGTTATACAAACTACCCTTATTGTAATACAGTAAAAGCAAAAAATAATGATGAAGCGAAAGTCAAATAGGTGGCGCTATACAAACAATTACATTTTCTGTCAAAACAAAATCTTGACCTGCTTTTGGCAAAACTGGAAAAAAACACAAAGTCGCATACAGTGGTGTATAAAATGAGTGATTTGGCTGGATTAAAATATATATTAGTTTATTAATTACAACCAAGTTAAACATCTTAATAAAATTATAATTGTGTCAAAATACACCTACAGACAGCCTTTATAAGTCAATGTCTAATTGGGTCTACTGGGGTGCGATAGGCCCTATATAGGCTATATTTTTTCATAGAGTTATATTGTTAATGTCGTTTTAATTATGATTTTGATTATTATTCAAATACACAAAATGTTCAACTTTATTCAAAACAAACTTCATTACATAAATTAATAACCTCTGACCTTTTCAAGCCGATGGAGAGGAATTCCATGTACGTGCGGTATGCCAGGCAGCTGTATTTGAGCTTTGATACGTCTCTAGCTCTCAATTTTGCTGCTACAAGCACGGGGAACCACTTCTTACGCTTTAACAATGCCTACAACAATGGAAGTGAGTATCCCAGGGCCCGGACCCTGGGGATTTCGTCTAACTGGAGGGAAAGACTTCAATCTACCGTTGCGTATTTCTAAGGTAAGGAAATTATTAATTTAGGTCTACATTTAGCTGACAACTTATAAAGACCCCCGATAAATCAAAAGATGACACCAGTACAAATAGATAGATAACCCGAAGCAACCAAGTAAAAATACACACATCTAAACTCGGAAAATGCCAAACCATTTTAGGTTTGAGCTCAGTAAATTTAGCATTTAAATTAGTACGTCACTGTCATAAAAGAAAACTTGAAAACGCAATTGCGCATAGGTCATGATATGACGTATAGGCCTATAGTTATTTTTTTTTTAGATAACTAGCATTACATCATTTAATAATTAAAACAATATTGATGACAATGATGATGGTGATGCCGATTGTAATGATGAGGATGATGATGGTGAAGATGATGATGATGGCGATGATGATGATAATGATGATTATAGTACTATTATAGCCCTATTTGTTGTTATTGTTTAGTGATTCTAGTGTTTTAAAGTAATTTTTATTTTTATATAATTTTGCAAACGTCTTGTAATTCAGCCTTAGAAAAGGCTGTGAACATGACATTAATAAAAAAAAAACTACTTAAAACTTGAATATAGCTATTCAATATGTTTTTTTTTTTAAATTTCATTAAAATATTTTTGTGTTATATAGGCCTACTACAATTAATGTTAGGGTATATTTTGCATAAACAAGGGTTAAATGAAAGACTAACGAAAGATTATTATATTTTTGTGTAATTGTATGATTATATTGGACATGCTTGACGGATAATATAATTTCAATATAATTCCGATGTCCTTTTTGTTCCCACAACTGCATAACGAGTGTAAAGCGCGTCCTGGATTGTACCCCTGGATGTGATAGATCAAGGGGTACTTTGAGAGGATTTCCTTAACAGAGGGCGCACTGGAAGCCTACTGAGCTGCAGTGCATAGCTGCCGTAGATGAGATCGCACTATTCTCTAGCAAAAATTGCCTCCGAAAAAAAACCAAAAAAAAAACTAGCAATACGTCAAAATGATTATAACATTCGCGAAAGTTGAAAACGCTGTGATTAAATTAATGTTACAGCGGCGTTAAATAGTTATGAACGTATGTTTCTAAAAAGGTTTTGAATACTCATTTCAACGTTGAATGCTATTGAGACTTTATTTTGATTTGATTTGTTTTTAATACCCACGAATTAATCTCTAATATGTAGGCCGGATTTGTTTACTTGCAGACTACACCGGGTGGAAAAGCTAATCAAGCGAAAATTTTACCAGGTGATATTGTTCGATCAATCAATGGAGAAAGAACTCATAACATGACACATTTGGAAGGGCAGACACTCATCAAACAGGCTAAAAGTTTGAAAATGATCATAGAAAGGTTGGTAAAGGAATAACCATAGCATTATTCTGTATGGTGTATTGAAGTGTAGACGTATGCAAAAGACTTGGTTGTAGCAGATAGAGCGTCTAGCGCAGTGGTAGTGGTTCAGCAGTTGCAGAAAATCTGTTGAAACTTTTTTTAGTTTGTACAATAAACTTTATATGTCTCTTCCCAGTCAGAAATATGGGTATTTGTAAGTATATAATATAGGCATACATTTTACTATGACAATCCTTAACGTGACTATATTAGCTAAAATGCTAGTGTGTGTGTGTGAGTATAAGGTGTGTAAGTATAAACATGTGAAAAGTAGTCACAAACTCAAAGCGTTTCTTTTGGTTATTAAGTATGTTCCTAAGAACGTGGTTTTTCAAATAACGATTTTTTTTTATGGCAGTAGAGACATACTTGACATTACAATTTGAATTTTATTACTGAACGAATTATATTAATTGCAACTGGCTTAGATCATTTTTAAACTTCAGATGTTTAAAAACGCTAAGTTTCTTGGTATTTCTCCTATCAAAATGTGCCAAACGCTTTTTAAATATGTAAATGAGCTTAAAATATTTTCAATCATGAAAAAAAAAATGTATTGAATGTTTTGTCAAAACATGACTTCACAATAATTCTGAAATATATCAATTTGACTTCGTGCGACAAGTCAAATTGATATGACACTCTACATTTTCTTGTTCTCATGTTCAATTGAAAACTAAAAACTTATGTAAATATACAAAATAAGTTATTGAAATGTTCGAGTTTATCTGCTGAATTCAGTAATTATAATCAACCAGTTGTTCATTACCATCAAACACAGGAAATTAATGTCTTTTTCACACTCATAACTTGTATCTAAATTTATAAATTTGTAACAGCATTCAAAGTTATTCATAATAGACCTTCAACTAATATTTCGTTTAAAAATGTGATTGTACAATTATTTTTACACAATACCGATGCATTACTATGAAGAGGCCACGTTTAAAGTGGTAAAACAAATTCGTAATCATTCAAGCGAGAAAGTGCTGTCTCTGCTGTTATTACATCGTTCCAAAGACTACTTGTATGCCTGAAGCCCTGTTCAGACTATCATATTTTATTTGGCAAAAACATGCCTAAATATGGTCATGATGACATCACATCATGACCATATATAGGCACACCATGATTATATATGGGCATAAAACAGATTTTTGTCAAAGACAATATGGACAAAGCTTAAAATAGTTCAAATTTCTCTTTTGTATATTGAGAATGCGCAGTATTGCACTTTTATTTCCATGTAATTTTACTTGAACTTTTGAACAGGGGTTCAGGGTTCACTTCATCACCACCTCCACCACCCATAGTACAGCTGAAACCATTGGAAACTAAAGAAAAGCATAAGATACCAATGGGACCACGTGAATATTTTCCAGCTGGAACTGTAGTTTACGAGACACCTGGCCATGTTTATGAATTGTCACCGACTACAAGCAGACAGGTACGTTATCACTGACTTCATTTAAAGTAGTACGTCATTCTTACTTTAGGTGGCACGCTGAAAGTTTTCACTGACGTCATGTAAGTAGTAATGACGTAGGTCCTACTGCTGATAGCCTATAGCAAATGAGACATTAGAATAATATAGAAAAAAAAAATAGTTAACTATCATTTATACAACGTTTTCTAAATTTTGAATTATTAATCGCTGTAACGCAATTGTTCAGTTTTTAAGCTCAAAATAAATAATATATATCGAACAATTTATTTTCAATTGTGATTAAAGATTCAAATAGCAATAATCGCCTCAAACGGTTGTAAAGAAAATAATAGCAAATGACAATAATGCTAAAAATAAATTTGCAAAATCAATAATCAAGAATAAAAATAACAAAAGCAGCAAACACGTAGAAGAACAAAAATCATGAATCAGTTTCATTATAAAGATAAGGGAATTTTAATGTAGCCAATAGAATATAGCGACAACTATGAGTATAATGAATATAGGCTATTTACAATACAGAATGTACCGTATGTAATCATTGACAAGCTTATAAGCATGTGTGGACTTTAAAAATTTATAAGGCAATCCTGTGGTTTTATTATTCTTTAGAAAGCAGCTATGTTTCCAACACCTCTTAAGAAAACTCCTACTCCACGTGCACCACCGATCACAAAGGTACCATTTCGTGGGACTGCTATGGGAGGAACGGCCACAGTGGTGCACAATCAATACAATTCCCCAATGGGTCTTTATTCGGCGAATAACATTGCTGACACTTTCAGAGGTCAAACTGAAGGAATGATCACAGGAGTCTTAGGAAAGTAAGTGATTTATTTTTTTATTCAAGAAAAGACCAAAACGAGTGGTAGAGTTTCTACTACAATATAAACCAATAAATACGGTACTCAATGAGAAATGGCCAGTTTGTCAAATCCCTGTTTGCCGAATTTGCCTAAACAAGTTTGTAAACAGGAGGAGTACTGTAAATTATGTACTTCACCACCCCTCCCCAACTTTGAAACCAAGTTTAACATATGCCATATTGCCGATGAAAATCAACTTGCCGAAAACTCACTTTTTCT
>NW_022729021.1:193608-232923 GCF_011630105.1 Anneissia japonica | reverse complement strand
GCTGGGAGTAGCACATCTCTAAGATGACAGTGGTTCCGCTTTTGCTGCCCCCTGGCTTACCTGATCATTTGTTTGTGAATTTCAGATTTTTTTGTTGTATTTGTAATGTTTTATATTGTTAATTGTTTTGCCTGAATGAATAAAATAAAAAAAATAAATATACATGTGTATATATACATGTGTGTATATATATGTATATACATGTGTATGTATGTATATATGTATGTACAGTATATATATATATATGTGTGTGTGTGTTCTGTGTAGTAGCAGACAGCAAATACATCTTAACAATACCACAATAATTTTCAAACTCAATACCATATAGGCAAGGCCTAATGAATTTTATTATCAAAACTCGGTATAAAACAGACATGTTTCGGCAAATCCTTGGCCATCTTCAGTGAAACGATTGCTAACATGCAATCTACTATATAAAGGGAGTCAACAACTCTGAAGCATTGTATTTTAAATAAATGGGAATTGAACCATAGCTATTTGAACAGACATCATGACATTGCATTTTTAAGGAATCGATTTGACTGTAATTGTAAAGAAGAAAGAATGGCATGAATAAAGATGATAACGTAGTGAAGAACATCAGAATGAAGTTAAATTAACATATAAAAGTTGCTTGTTGAGAGAGGCAGCCAAAGAGTTGCACGCTTAATGGTGATCATCAGACAAATGGGTGTTTATTATGTTTTCTCATTAACTGTTTGTTTGTTTCATTCTTACAGTGACGATTTTATTGAAATTGACAAAAGTGCTTGCATACAGCTGCCAACTGCCGCACAGATCCAGTATACTCACCCATACCATGGCGGGTTTGAAAACAGCCATACTAACCCAATCAACCAATCACGCTCATTCCGAATCCTTCAACAACTCACCGAGGATGGACACCAGTTTTAGTAGTCCTAATGCTGTACGCATGTACGTAACTAAGCGATACTCACATGCGCAAAATGTATGCGTAGTAAATGCCTGTGCACACAATTATGGTATCTTTTTGCGTGATTTCATTTCTATATTATTCTTGCACGCAATCCTACTGTAAACACCGAAATCACATTTGCCTTCAACACCTACTGCAACAATATATGCAATTCCGTTTGGGAAGGAATTTTTAGTGAGGCAATTTAGTTGGATAGTAAACGATGTATTGTGGACTTATTCTAATATTAGATTAGATGCATGAAGTGAACTTTGAGTTTATAATAATATATTTTGTATAAACCGAGAATTCAAGCCTGTAGGTAATAACGAGATATATACAAAGAATACATAATAATACTCATTATTTTCGTCTCATATTACCAATCGATAAAAAGAATTAAAATATTTAATATTATATTGCGCCATATTTAAAACAAAAATAGATCATAGGCATATAACTATGCACATTTAAAAATTCAAAATGTTTTCAATTAAGAAAACATTGAATAAATAGTAATAGTTCGCCAACATTTGCTATTCAATATTAATCTGCGATAAATGTTGTAGGCCTACATTAAAAAGAATTAAACAAAAGGTACTTCACAGATGAAAAAAAAAACACATATCAAAAAAGAAAATTAACAAATGTTTCTTATAAAGTTCAAGATTAAAATGTAAGATTTATGATGACTGCGTTTAAAACTATAATACGATTTGCATTCGCCGGCTGTTTAAGACAAACTTTCTTGCTGTGTCACGTGTCTACCAGCCGTTCGAAGACAGAAGTATCGATTTCATACAGTCATCACAAGTTAGTAATTGATCAAAATATCATTTATAATGCATCAATGAATATTTTAAAGAAATACAATAGAATGTCTAAAATTAGTTGATTATTATTGATGGGTTTTAGGTAGTACAAATACATACTGACGCAACATTTTGTGAGAACCACTTAATTTTATCTACATAACTGCCAAAACAAAAATTGCGAACCTAAAGATAACATGTGACGTCAGAGTCTAGATGAATCAAATGCTCAGGAAGGCGTATTAAGTTAGAATGTAAGGTGAGAACTGATGTGTATATTATACAAGATGTGTGAATACAAAATAAAAAAGGAAAGGATTATTTTACAAAACTTGATTGGTTTACGTTTGTCTCTATTTTTTTCATTCTTTTTATCCATTATATTTCACAATTTACTTTGTTTACAGTTTGTTGTTTATTATTACTAAGCAGGCATAATATACACAATATTATTACATGCATAGACCCAAACACCACGCACACACATACACAAGTCGTATGTCCTGTGATATTATTACATACATACACACACGGTGCCTACGTGCGTGCCATAGATCTATAATAAATGTGGCCCTTTCGTAAAGTTTGGTTTCCATACAATCGCTCACCCTATCAGCAACAGTTGCCGACAGTTGAACCTGGTTCAACTTTGTCGATGCTTTTGCAGACGAATCGGGGTGCCTTCCTGATTCGTCTGCAACGTAATCGGCAAAGTTGAACAGGTTCAGCCTTCCTGACAATTGTCGGCCACTGTCAACGATAGGGTTAGCCATTCAATGGAAACCGAGCTTCAACCAATTCAACCTGCTGTGCAAAAAAAATTTGCGTCGTAAACGCGACTGAGAAGAAAAGAAAAAGAAAAAAAAAAAGAAAAGAAAAGAAACTCAATCTAGGCCTATGTCGAGTATTTCTTCCATGGACAGAAGTAGGGCCTACTGTCATCTGATCACACAAACTAATTTTCGAGTCTGAATGAGTGAAGCGATTTTTTTACGACAGAAAAAAGTTGCTATGCTGCCTAAGTCTTTTTTATTTGAATGTTTAACTTTCAATACCACAGGGCGGACGCTGGCATCCAAAAGATCAGATACAGTTTTAGACGGTCCAGCTAGGACTAGCCAATTAAGGTGGGCCCAGGTCTCTAAATACTGTACTAGGGCCCTAGCAAAAACTGTCCTGTAGTGCTAGCTGGAGCAGACATAGGCTACGCCTTCCCACTACTACTACTACTCCTACTACTACTAGAATCCATTTATTAGGCCTACTATTGTATCAATCAGCCTGTGGTCGTGCGTAGTCGTAATCTTCTGAAGTTTTTCATTTTTTTTTTCTTTTAAACTTTGTTTTTTTCTGATGCAAGATATCATTATCACGAAAATAATATCGGTTTTCGCATATTCTAAAGCCGGTTACTCACTGCGTGCGACGGCGACAGCAACGCGACGAAGAACGCACGCGAAGACGTGGACCCAACGGATCGTCTTTTTAATAAGGATCCGTTCAGATTGCCACTAACAATCAGCAGATGGCGTTGCGTCGTCTATCGCTCGCCGGAAGCAAATGTGGATTCGTCGTGCGACGGTCGTACGACGCAGTGAGTGTCCGGCTTAAAAGTTCGTCAAAATCGAAAACCTCTTGCTTGAAAGATTACGTTCCTTTTTTACAAACACTCGATCGCGTTTACTACGACGCAAAATTGTAGCGCATGCGTAGAAAGTACATAAAGGGTTGGCACGGCGGGTTTACGATAGGGCCATGCGTCGGCGATAGCGTCCAGTGATTGTATGGAAACAAAGCTGCAGTTGTGATTGGTTGTGCATTTTTAGTTCCGATCTCTAGAAACACTCGTATTGATTAATAGATCTTTTTTGTATGGGCGGCCGTTAGGGCCAATATACTCTACTGCCTCTATTATACCGCCCTCATCAGAGCTTTCGAGATTACGAGAACTTGTAGAAAGAGTTCGGATTACCGATTCAGCTAAAGCAAAAACACTCCACCAATAGAAATGTAAATGGGCATACTGGGCTAGAATGCCAAGACAGTATCATTGCTTCTAGATTTGTAAAAGGAAAGCCAAAACATTGGTTTCCAGTGTGGTGGGAAGTGTGTCGCTTGGTTTAGGTGCGATTAAACATGTACAAACAAATAACGCTGTTGACAAAGCCGATATCTTGATGTACTGTATCGTGTTTGTGAATTTCTATAGCTTCTTTTGTCCGGCTGGAACGCCAAGATGGTACAGTGGCTATCAGTTCGGCTATATCCCAACATACACGATGTTGTTGCCTGAGGGTGTGCATGACTATAGATGACTTTGTTGTTCCCCTCTCCTACCCATGGCCTTGGTGTTCCTTGAGCCCTGTATGGAGATCATCCTGTTTCACCAATGTAAACCTTTCCACATTCACATGGAGTCCGAATAAACTCCTGGCTGGCTCTGTGCTGGTGGTTTATCCTTGTGTGTTTCCAAGATAGTCGGTTGGGTGCACTATACAACACTTTAATATCGGCTTGCTGTAGAATGTGTTGAATACGATGTGACAGCTGTCCCAAATATGGTAAATATACAGACTTTATGGATTTCGTATCATCTTGCCTATTGCTGCGTTTGAAAATTTTTAAGCAAACTCTCTTCTTGGTGGATGGATGGATGGTGAAACGAGCGTTTGTTTAAATACAGTATCTGTTGGTATGAGTTTGTTTTCTGCCTGGTCACCAAAACATCAAGAAAAGGTAAAGAGCGGTAAACATGATTGCTTTGTGCTGAGAATTCAGTCGATCTAGAAAACCATCTGGTACACCTTAATGTACTGCCAAATGATGAGTGTGTCATCGACGTATCGGAGTCAAAATTTTGGTTGTCGGGTGGCAGGATGAAGAGCTAGCTGTTCGAATTCTTCGAGGAAGATGTTGGCAATGACTGGGGATAAATGTCATCCCGTGGCGGTGCCTTCTAGTATTTGCTCGATAATTAAATATTTCAGGTTTGTAGTCACATACAATGTACAGTATATTGATCGCTGATTGTAAAACCACTGTAAAACTTCACTGCCAAAGCTCGATCCAATCCAAAAAAATAAAATGGTTCACATAAACCTAGTAAAAAAAAAACAAACAATTATGTCTATAATACAGACATTTGTACCATGTAGACTAAGATGCATTCTTCTTTGGATCTCTTTCTTTAGTTTTCTTATAATGGGGTATAATGCCAATGCTCTTAAATAATCCATCTCATTTCACCCCACATTATTATGAGGAGTAAATCATTGGTAACTCACCAGCAAAGTTATCACTGGAGCTTTATTGCAAGGACAAGCAATAATGAATTTAGTATTCGCTCAGGAAATACAATATAATTTACTTATTGTTGTTATTTGTTGTTAGTGTTTTCACGGCGTGCTAGAAAATAGGGCCGAGGATGCTTAAAAAAAACTTAATATCGACCTTCATCATCATCATAATCATTACAATCATTATCATTGTTGTTATCATTACTCATCGTAACAGTAATTGAGTAATCTTTGTGTGACAACATGATCATCATCCACTACCATCATGTATCACTAACATATCATTATCGCCATCTGAATACCAGATTTACTAATTATACGTTGGAATTCAATATTTTGACTCTTTATCTGGTTTAATTGTATTATTAATCCTATTAAGTTTATATGTTAGGGGTATGTTCACAGAATAAATTATATGTTGTTTCTATTCCCTTTTTTAATACTTTTTTTTTTGTTGTTGTTGTTGCTCAGACCTTTTTTTGTTATTTTAGATCATATTTACATTTATTCCAATAATCAGTATTTGGTCATAATGGCAAACTTAATGTTTCATAGTTTCTCGGCCACTCAAACGCCATTCCTTTTTCCAAGTAATTTGGCTATAACACCAGGGAGCACAGTCATATTACAATTTAGGCCTACATGACTGCTCACCAGTGCCACAAAGCAGTAAACGTTGTTACGTGACATTATCGAGAAGACCAATTTGGTAGCCTACGGTGGTGGACCTTTTCCACTATTTTAAAACTACATGTACACTCCTACTATAGGAGACTTCAGCTTTACCCAAGAATCATAATCAGAATCAGCTAACTCATAGAATGACCAAGAAAAAATGCTTAAACACGCAAACCTACAATTGAAAACACAGAGCAAATATAAACACATCATCTGGCGAGATACAGTATACAGGAAATTGCAGAATGTTATCAAGGAAATAAGTTAGTAGGAGACTAGTCAGCGGAACAACAGAAAAATGAAAATAATATAACACTATTATCATTAAAATATGAAACTTAAGGTCTGAAAAAAAATTGTATAACAACCACCGAAACAAAACATTTGGGCCTGCTCAACTGAAGTTTTTTTACCATCAATATTGATGAGAGGCGGCCACAATATTTACATTTATTTGATTTATAAGCCATGCTCACACCTAGGACTGAAACATAGGAGATCCACTTCACAACCCGTCATCAATGCAAGCTGGGGTAATAAACCATGGGCGGTCGAGAATGATCAGCGTGTGGTTATTCGAACCCTCGACAACGAGGTTCACAACCTGCATGGAAATCGCTGCGCCTTCTCCCTGTTCTGCAAATCAATACAATTTCCATGTCTCGTTTCGTTTGCAAATTTCAAATTGCTTCACTATATTTTACACGGTTCAAGCTCACCCCTGCTGACTTGATATACAGTATGCGTAACCAGGCAGCTACCGTTGTCACGAATGAATTTGATTATTGATCATATTGATAATATTATGTTTTAGAAAACATACACAAAAGTCATTTTAACAATACTGTAGTTATGTACAATCAATATCGATCGGCTGCAGAAATACCAAATTTAAAAGCCTTCTTATCCTCCGTCAACGCTTAATTCAAGTAATTGAAATCAGAAACAGACACGTATGTATTTAAGATGCGTTTTATCTTTGGATTTCTTTATATATTTTTACTTATGAAGAGGCATAATGCAACCGCTTGTAAGTGTCATTTGATTTTGTTCTCACCAGAAAATGTAGGCCTATAGTGCATTATGGAGAAGCTGGCCATTAAGCAAAACAGAGATAATAATTATAAGCACGTTAAAAAGATAATAACTGCTGACAATTTATAACAAAATAAAAATTGCACGTGTTAAATTTCTTCTTCCTGTCGAAAACTGGTAAAAAGTGCTTGTATATCTGATTAAAACTGCCATAGAAAAATGAATGAATGAAAGGGAAGGATAGATGGAAGAATGAAGAATGTAAATCAATTCTGGAGTGCCTTATAGTGAATACGTATACTCAGGTGTAACGCCTATAATTCTAGTTTTGGTGGGGAAAGCCAATCTCCTAAAGACTTCAAAGTAGGAATACAGCCAGTTCTAATAGAGCATAACAAAGTAAAGACCCATTAGAATTCAATGAAAATTCGAAACAGAGTAATATAAAAGGCTACGGCATTGTTGATATTCTACTTTGAAGGGGGCCCCTCTGCGGTCACTTTCGAGACTAGTTTTTTGTGACACTCCAGGGGCGGATCCAGAGATGTCCAAAAGGGAAGATGAGGGGCAAAGTTGGGCTGATCGAGACAACACTGTCATAGGGGGTCCTTTTTTTACCTCCCAAAAAGAGGGCCAGGGCCAGCCCCCACCCTCTAAATCTGCCCCTGCACTCGTCATCGATTACTATAAAATGCATGGCCCAGCACTCTTTCGCCCTCGATCCACGTAGTTCGTCGTTACCCAACTGACTGTGCCTACCGTCATTTGGCTGAATTGTTATAACATTGTATCTCAGCATAT
The DNA here is from genome assembly GCF_011630105.1 of Anneissia japonica. Lineage (NCBI taxonomy): Eukaryota > Metazoa > Echinodermata > Crinoidea > Comatulida > Comatulidae > Anneissia > Anneissia japonica. The sequence continues at coordinate 225,364 of NW_022729021.1, read as the reverse complement.
CTATCGTACAAGAAAGACGTCACTTCGAAGTCAATGTACGGTGACACTTACCCAGCAAAGGCAGCTACGGATGGAGACGATTATTCCGTGATGAGTTCATCTTGTTTTCACTCAGGTAAAACTAATTTCAATTAAATCACATGTTACTTTTGTTCATTTGAATTTCACTCGTCATCCGCCGCCATTGAAATTCCCATATACATAACTTTACTCTATAGGCCTATTATCCATTAATGCTGATCTCATTATTTTGTTCAATGTTCATTTCCTATCTTAATCGTCTCTTACATAATTTGCATTTATTAGAGTTTTCTTAACATTTTATTTGACAAATACATGATAAACATGTTCACAAATTGAAGACTAACTGTAGCAAAGTTACTCTATACCATGCAAACGGAATATATTATTATTTCAGCGTTGAGTGCTAATGAATGGCTTACCATTGATTTGGAGAAGGAGTACAACATCACCAGAGTCACGATTATAAATCGAGTTCAGCCAGGTATGTAGGTGTCAATCTCAGACACGGAATTGCTTTGCCATAAAATTTATTTGAAAACAAAAACAGGTAACGCCATACTTTCCAGAAGGACCCCACTGGCAATAAGTCTTCCTCAGACTATCGTGGGTTATCCTTGGTGAAAACAAATCCAATCCAAGTTATAATTCAACAGTAAAAAAAAAGACAAGGCAGTAGCAATGCCGTAGCCAGGACTTTCAAACAGTGCAGGACAATATCAGGGTGGACCCTCTTTAAGGGTAAATTCAAATAATGTGGACTCCTTTTATGCAAAAATATGACAAATCTGAATCCATTTTCTTAAAATGTTTCTCGTTTTAGGCTTTTTTTTTTTTTTTAAAGTGGACTCATTTTATTCATAAAATGGCATAATTTGGATTCATTTTTAAAAATGTGGAGCCATTCTTCGTAGACCCATTAGAAAAATTGTGTGGGACTGTCCCAATAGCTGGCTACGGCCTTGGGCAGAGGTTAAATAGACAGGAATCGGCCAATAGGATATAAGAGTAAAAAAAAATGTTCAGAGGGCGTTAGTAAAAACATTAAAAAAGTTCCTGTAGGTCAGCTTAAATGTGAAATAAATATAATTATGTTCCGAAATTTAACTTGCATAACGCAACATTATTTTAAATTATGTTTATAGTTTAGACGACAGATATTTAAGCTTTATAGGCTGGTGGCCAGTTTCACAAGGGTGTCACCAGCGTGGGACCCCCATCGGGGAGAGCTCTCTTTCCCCCGTCAGGAGAAAAAAACCCACAAATCTTCGGGGAGAAATAAAAATGTATTTTATGCACAAAATACAGATATAAATTTAAAAAAATAGGTAGATATAAAGAAAATTATATTTCAATTTGAAGTCTGAGTGAGATTGCAATTTCCGGCCAGCTAGGGGTGCCATAATCACAAATTTTCTTACCTCAACCCCAACCATGGTGGTACAGATCCTCCATCTGCGAATGTACCTCCCGGGCCTCAATATTGTAAATTCCTGAATCTGCCATTGGTGTAGGCCCACTTCAGAAATTGACAGCCCCACCCACTCACGTTTATATAGGCATACAAGTCTTCCTAATGCATGCCTAATGTAACCTTTGTTTTTCAACATCAACCATGATAAGCCTTAGTTGGAAAAAATGAGGGAATCACCATTCATGTAAGGGTGAAGGGCGGAGAATAAAAATAAATTGCGCCCCAAGTACTACTGATTTTCCCAACACAAACAAATCTACCTAAAATAGTACTTAAAAATAGAAATTCTCGGACGCGGTATCCCCCAAAGGCCAAATTTTTCCAAAGCCCCAACCTTAAGATGGCAAGGTTTTTAAAATAGTCACCTCTAGATGGCTGGAAATGTTACTCTCCTACTGGAAAAGTAATGATATGCCCCTGGGCGAGTCCGCTCCCTGGATCCGCTGTCGCCAATGGTTAGAAAACGCATCACCAACGCCCCTCACCTTATCCTTTATTCTCATCAGTCTCCCCCTCCCCAATTCAATACTCTTAGATACAGTGAGCTACACTCACAAAAAGCAAGACTGATACTAATTGGTGACAATGCTAGAATATTGGTCGTTTTTTTTTTTTTTTTTTTTTTTTTTTTTTTTTTTTTTAATAGATAATCTTTTCCTATACGGGCCTAAGTACTGAAAATCAGCCGGAAAAATGATTTATTGTTAGCAATGTCACGCGGGCCGGATCGAAATCTTTAGCGGGCTGGGGGTTGAATACCGGGAAGTGGGAGGGGTCAAGCGAAATAATATATTTTAATTATTTGAGTAATAACTCTTTAAAAATGGGGTCTTCTTTACACACCCGACGGAACAGTGGTCTCAATGTGGTCTAATGAGCAGTCCCTGAGAATTAGTAGCAACCAGTCAGAATCACAAATTAATAACACCTTTTATTCATTCCTAGAAAATTATCGGGAAGACTTCCGGTGTGGACCCGGTTTTCTTGCCCCTAATGGCGAAGTGGCAATTTGTCCATGCTCGTGTTGTTCGCCGTTTAATTATTGTGGGTTTAGTGATGCTCACTGTGCATGTAGAGATTGCGTAGATTACAGGGATCAACAATGTTCAACGACAACGGGATCACAATTTGTACCTCCAGGTAAGGCACTACGTAATGTTTTAGAAGAATAAGGTGTAGTGCGTACGGTTCCTCACTGCTGTTCTTGCATCCGTTTTGTTGTTCAGTTCACTGTACTTTTTTAGTTTACTTTATGCACACACACACACACCTGTCTCTTATACACATCTGCCATTCTTCGTAGACCCGACGACAACGGTATAGGCTGTCTCTTATACACATCTAGATGTGAGAGGCCCGTCGATATCGGGTTGTCAGACCATTAGTCAGTCTCCCTTCATACACGTTGAACGTTCTACATTTTAATGTGAAAGTGCGAAGGTAGTGTACATAACCTTCTTTCTTACACACCCACTCCGTCATTTACAAGAATACCAGGTCATAAAAAAACATGTTTAAAGCTAGATTTACTAGACACGACAACGACATATCATCGCGTAGTTTTTATTCCTCAACACTGCGCGCATCTGTATCGTGTCGTTGTCGTTTCGTAATCGTGTCTAGTGTAATTGTAGCTTAATGTCATTTTAATGTACCGTATTTCATTACAGCATCCTCTAGCAATTTAGTAGGAACTGAAGTTAGAATTGGTAATGATGATGCGACTTTGGACACTGGAACAAAATGTGGAATGTCTGTTTCTACAGAACAAGTAGAAACAAGCGCAATTGTTGATCTGTCTTGCGATGAGCCGATTTCTGGGCGATATTTGATGCTGTGGCATCCGGAACACACAAAATATTTGAGCATATGTGAGATCCGCGTATACAATGAAGATGAACCGGAGATAAGTAAGTGCAAGAAACAATTGCCGAAATTCGTTTTTCATTAACTGTACAAAAGCTCTACAGAAACTAAACAAGCAATAACTTGGTGACACGAGTAAAAAATAGTATTAACTATTGTGTTTGTGATAGAAGATCGTCTGCATGCAATTACCATTTTGGCAATACATTGTTCACATCATTGTTGCTCTAATGCTCAACAAAAACTAAATAAGCAAAGGTGACATGAGTAAAAACGATTAGATTAAATATTTTGTTTGAGTAAACATACAGCATATAAAAAGATCGTCTGCTTGCAACCAGTTACCATTTTGGTAATGCACTAGTCACCAATGACGTACACAGCTATTAGGACAGTTGGGACAGTCCCACACAATTTTCTATTGGGTCCATAATGAATGGGTCCACATTTTAAAAATGGGTCCAGATTTATCATATTTTGTGTAAAATGGGTCAAAATTTCTCATATTTTGCGTACAATGGGTGAATGTTTAAGAAAACGGTCCAGATTATTCATATTTTTGCGTAAAATGGGACAACTTTTAAGAAAATGGGTCCACATTATTTAAATTTACGCGTAAAATGGGTCCACCATGATATCGTCCCACACTGTTTAAAATACTGGCTATGGCATTGCTAGTCACCAATCGTTGTTGCTCTAAATGCTCTACAAAAACTCAAGAAGATGAGTAAAAACTTTCATTGAATGCATTTTATAATAACACTGAGGCTGAAATTGCTTAAAAAATAAGAACAAATTGAGACTGAGGTAAAATGTCAAATGAGGTTTTCGAAAAACCAAAAAAAAAAAAAAAAATATATATATATATCAGTACCTTATGTGCAGTAATGTAGGAGTGACTATGTAATACCCCTTATAATCAGGTGTACTCTCATTTGGGGCCATTTTTACCAGGTCTTTTTTCGGGGCAATTTTTCCAGGGCATTTTTCAGGGCCCATTTTTGCTGTACAATAATAATTTTCTATGTTTGAAAAGTGTGTAAAATAAGAACGAATTAAGAACATTTTGAGCCTGAAATTGGCTAAAAATAGGAACACTGAGTCTGGGCAAAATTTTACTGGTTCTTATAAAAAAAAAAGTGATAAAAAAAAGTGTATGTTGTATGAGTAAACATACAGCAGATAGGAAGACCGTCTGTTTGCAACCAATCACCATTTGGCAATGCACTAGTAACCGATAATTGTTGCTCTAAATGCCCACAAAAACTCAACAAACAAATTCGGTTACATGGCTAAAAACTAATATTGAATATTTTGTTTGTCGGAGTACACATACAGCTGATAGGAAGATCAACCATTGGGTAATGCAGTAGCCACCGATATATTTAATTATATGATTATTATATCAAATTTTACCTAATAGGTGAGTGCAGTCGCAGCCAATCATATAGCGACTACCGAGGTCTTGTGTCAATCACAGAGAATGGTAATGTGTGTCAAAAGTGGACATCACAATCACCTCATACTCACAGCTATGCGCCTTCCAACGCCGACGACAACGGTATAGGGGATCACAATCTGTGCCGAAACACAGGCAGTGGAGACCGACCATGGTGTTACACCACTGATCCAGACACTCGCTGGGAATATTGTGATGTTCCAGATGTAGGAACGTCATGCCCACTTGGTAAGTTAAGTAATAGTATACAAACATTGACTAACTCATGAGGGTAATGAAAATAGGCCTATTACCAACTTCCTAGGCCTAAGCCATCAAAGGGCTAATCTCTCTCTCTCACTCTCTCTCTCAGCGTCGTAGAAGTCGCGTCCACTTTACCCTACGTGCCAGTCATAAATTGCATAGCAACTATACTTTATAAAGAGATTACATCCGACATGTAAAAAGTACTATCATTTATCGTGATAGTACTTTTTTCCCCGGGAATTTATGAACTATCATTCAACTTCCGTCATAGGAATGATGGTTGAAGTTATGGCCCACTTTTTAACCAATCAGATGCCTAGAATCTATGTATGCAGTATTTAATTTCAGACAAAGCCGTATTTACGTCTGTTGTATCAAGAATGACAAAACATAACATATATTTCATGTAGTTTTATACATAAGATATATATTTATTGCACTAGATGTATTATTTTCAGCATGTGAAAACAGTTAACTTACACAAATTGTCTATTCATAGACCCAGAAAATTTATGATTCCTAAACACTGTGAATAACTCCTCGTCTTGTATGCATTGAACTTGTTATTAAATTTCATTTCATATCATTTCATTATTTATTATATATAAATATATGAATAACTTAGTAGACGCAGACACAATAAACATCCAATGATTTATGCCAATTTGCAAATGCAATGCTTAGGTCCTTCCTAATAAGGCCAAATAAAATAAATTGTTTGTTTGCCCTTCTTTTTAAAAAAAAAAATGATAAATAAGGGCGGGTGGAATTTATTTATTTTTTATCAGATGGAATAAAAAATAACCCACAGAGGCCTAGAATGGCAATATCCTGTCTCTTATACACATCTAGATGTGTATAAGAGACAGGTGTTTGAGCGTTCCAGTCAGTTGATTAAGAGAACGTGTCTGGAGGTTATAACTTCACGATATCCTATAGGTGGTCTCTATGATCTAATGGGTAAGATAGCCTACTCGCCTTGATAGCTCGGAGATGTTGCAGGTTCGAACCCCTCATCTAGTTTTTATACTGAACTGAAATAAAAAGGAAGTTACCGTTGGTTGATGGGCAATGCTGGATACGCTTAATTATACAACAGGTTCATATTTGAGCACTGTCACTATCATTTATAGAAATATATATATATATATATATTACTGCATTTACATGAACGTTACCCTATATGACACTAATTGATCAGTAATGTGTAAGTAACGTCAACTGAAACTTTAAAAATATATATTGATGATTTTGTTGTCGAAATTTGGCTTAATCAGACCATTCAATTGATAAGTTGCCATTGTCCATGATACTAATATTCGAAATGGCATCAAATTAATAATTGTCTTTTATCAATTTAAGCTACAGATACGAAAGTTGGTGATCTGGGTGCTGTCAAGATTGTTGAACTTAGTGGGAACAGTTTGACTTCATGGCGTGCTTCTAATGTTTTGAATACTATGAGTATGATTTCTACCAGCACATTTAGCATTGACAATATACAGCCCGTTCACTCACTCGTTTCGCTCAGCAGTTTTAATAACGAAGTAAATGCTGCAACAATAGCAATGTATATTTATCCAAATGAACATTCTTCCGGCGAAATATTGAGCATAGGTAATAGTAACGCATGTGTTAGAATTGAACAAACCTATTCAAATGACAACTTGTACCATTCAGAAGTCACGGTCTTCTACGGTGATCAACAGCTAACACGAGCCCATGTGCTTTTGCCCGAGGTTTGGACATTCTTGGCTATTACAATTGATGGCTTGAGTAAGAACATCAAACTTTGGAGAAATGGAGAGATTGCCAGTATAGGTTTTACTGATTTTCACAGATTTTTTGCCTCATCCTTCGATTATTTTAAACTTGGAAGCTCTAATGATGACTTATTTGCAAAAGTGGCCATGTTACAAGTGTACGATCATGTATTAAACGAAGCAGAAATTAAAGCAATAAGAGATATACCTTTTGCCGAAAGTAAGACCTGAATGTTTCGGTAACATTTTTGTTCTTAAATTATTCTAATATTCTCCAGACAAGTCAGTTATTGATTGATTGAATAGCTCAGTGGTTAATATGCTTGCCTTCTAATCCCACGGTCATGTGTTCAATTCCTGTTTTAACTAACAACTTCGCTCCTTAATCCGCATAAACAGACTTCGCTATCAATAGCATTATGTTGTTTTAGTTAAGAGGGACCCCGAATATCAGTTGACCTTCTAGATACGCAGCAAAAAGGAAGAGGATCACCTCCTATAAATTTATATAGGGTCCAATAATTCATTTTAAATTGGTTATCTTTTCCCCATTTATTGTATTTGTGTGCAATGTAATTGAAGCGGATACTGACCCTTGATGATAATTGTTGTAAAATTGAATAAAATAAAATTCATTTAATTTTTTTTTAAATAACTGGAACCATTTAAAACTTACTTCATATGAAAACCTCAAGTGGAATTGTATTGCTTAGTGGCTAAGATGCTTGCCCTTTTACTCTATGGTCCAGTGTTGAATTTTTGTGACAGCACGACTAAAAACAACTCCACTCCCTAAGCCTCATAAAGAGCCTTCGCTTATGAAGCTTGGTTCCGTCTGTAATTGCCAAATTACTTGATGTTACATGCGAATAAATTCAAGATAAACTTGTTATCTTATTAATTAAAATCTAAAGTAATTTGTTCACAAATCGACCGAACAAGAATAATATTTTATTAGGAAGTGGTTTCCTGATGAGAGATATCAAAATATAGGCTATGTACATTTAGGACAGCTAACATGTGAACAGAATAGTATACCTATATAAAATAATTAGAACGTAGCATGTGTATTTCTTGTTTCGTCATCTGCATTCTTTAATAGAATTAAAATATCCTTACCATACTTGTTTTGATAGCTTGGATATATGATGGATACGCCAAATTCACCAAACTGAGACCATCATCCAGACTTACGGGATTGCAACTATATGAAGGCACCGAATTGTTGACTGTCTGCTCTCGGATGTGTTTACAACGAGCGTGTTGCAAGGCGTTCAAGTTTACAAGTGGAAGTAACTCATGTATTCTAATATCGACATTCGAAATAACAGACAGTTTGTTAGAAGAATCAGATGTTGAATATTACAAGAAAGATTATCAATCATATCCAATTTTGAAACAATGCTAAAAAAAAAACTTCATAACAATCAAAACACAGTGGCAGATTATTGTCCTTTGAAACCGGTGGGTTTGAAGCACATACCTTGAATTTAAATAGTGCTATGGCGACGAGCCATTAGGCCTATACATATTATACGATTTTCAGCATTGCCTTTCTCTTTTCTTGCGAAGCCACATTTGCCGCATTTATCCACAATATTATTTAAGCACATTCAAATATATACCAATGTATGAACATAAAAAAATTGCTTTTCAAATTATTGAATCTGTAATCGATCTCAGTTTTCGTTCTTATTTTCATTTCCTTCTTAATTCAATTCACATCTTTATACTTCCTTTATAACAAAACTTGTAATTTCTTAACAATTTAATTTCAGACAAAGCCGTATTTACGTCTGTTGTATCAAGAATGACAAAACATAACATATATTTCATGTAGTTTTATACATAAGATATATATTTATTGCACTAGATGTATTATTTTCAGCATGTGAAAACAGTTAACTTACACAAATTGTCTATTCATAGACCCAGAAAATTTATGATTCCTAAACACTGTGAATAACTCCTCGTCTTGTATGCATTGAACTTGTTATTAAATTTCATTTCATATCATTTCATTATTTATTATATATAAATATATGAATAACTTAGTAGACGCAGACACAATAAACATCCAATGATTTATGCCAATTTGCAAATGCAATGCTTAGGTCCTTCCTAATAAGGCCAAATAAAATAAATTGTTTGTTTGCCCTTCTTTTTAAAAAAAAAAATGATAAATAAGGGCGGGTGGAATTTATTTATTTTTTATCAGATGGAATAAAAAATAACCCACAGAGGCCTAGAATGGCAATATCTTACATCACACAACAACTATAGACTAATTTGTAGGGCATTTGGCAAAAAATAAAGATAAATTCACTCACTTTTTGTTTTAAATTTGTAAAAAAAAAAAGAAGCTAAAAATAACCCTTTTAAAAGTTTTTTTTGTTTTTCAGTGAGTTAGGGGCAGGTGGATGGGGCAACATTTTTTTTAGCCTAAACTATCGCTGGTGTTGTAAGATATAGGAGGTAGATATATATATATATATATATATATATATATATATATATATATATACACATATATATATATATACATATATATAGCAAGGGCTTAGCAGAGGGGGTATTAAGATATTAGTCTAATCTCTTTATGAAGTCAGTAAAGTGTTCGAGGGAACACTGCATACGTCAATTACATCTCATTTGGATGCGTTAAGTATAATCCCTCATTGTCAATATGGGTTTCGTCAGGGTTGATGTTGTGAGTTATTACTTGCGAATCTGTATCATGAATGGACAGACCTATTTGACAAACGAAAGTGTAAGTTTATTGATGTGGCCCTACTTGACTTTTCAAGTCCATTCGATAAGGTAGATCATAGTATGCTTTTATTAAAAACAAATAATTATGGAATATGTGGAAAAACATTAAAATGTATTTCTTCTATTTTCGTTGGGAGATCTTATAGAGTTGTCTTCAGTGGAGCTGAGTCTTGTCTTCAGTCTATACCCAGCGGTGTTCTGGTACAGCATTGATTCCCTCTTTTCTCCGGGCATCAAAACCTGGCCCTGGCGAAGCTTTCTATGAAGCTTGGAGATATGGAGTGGAGACAGCTATAGTCGGTGGTCAAAACCCTGAGGTCTACCTACCGGCTCTTCGCCGTTCCCTTCGTGGGGAGGCCTCAAGCTTCCAATTGTTTTGGGACCAACTGCGTGACTGCGTCCCATTCTGAACTGCTCGGAAAGTTGGAGTCTCTTTTCGGGAGTGTTGAGTCGGGGGCGGTTTTATTAGAAAAAATTATTACTCCAGGCAGTAGCTAAATTAATCGGTGGAGGGTTTTGCCTGTAGGATAGAGACCGTCTACAGGAAAATTACTAACACGCAAGCTAGGCCCCTAGGTGCCGCGCTCCCAAAGTCCTTTGGAAGGGGCCCGCAAACCAATCTCTCAAAATTGGCGGGGCGACACCGTTTTGAGAGCTCAACATCCTTTGCCGAATTATTAAAGGAACTCAGAGTTCTAGAGCAAGAATTGGCCACTAGCGCGAGCTGTGCATCTCCCTCTCCAGCCTCTCCCACAACACCACCTAGCCCTACCATTAAAGAGATCCTAGGTAGGTTAGAAACTCTAGTGATTAGGAAACAGGGGGCCCCAAACCAATGTAGAGTATCCCAACCCCAACGAAATAGAGTAGGCTCCCAATCACAGGTTAATGGGGTGGGGGTCTCAATCTTATAGGCCTGTAACAATAGATCCATGGAAATAAGGTTAAATGCTATAATTGTGGACGAGATGGTCATATATCTCGTGAATGCCGTCAACGCCGTTGCAATTGAAACTATTAGGCACCTCGCCCGTTGGCTAGTCACCGAGGTGCTATCACCTAAAATTTCACCAGAAAATGCCCAAATCAATTATAAATAGGATCATAGGTAAGTCTAATGAGGGAGTGGCCTGGATAAATTGTATTAAACGTCGGTGTTTGAATGATACTGCCTCCCAGGTTACAACCATTTCTGAAATGTTTTATAAGACTTATCTATATAAATTACAAATATTCTCCATTAGAATAGAGGGAGCCACCGGGTCCCCTATCCCGTTTTTAGGTTACATCGAAGTTCCCCGAATGTGTGACAGGCAGATGGGAACCAGTACATTCCTCAGTTTTAGTTACTCCCACAACCAATTTCACCCATGATGTCCCCTTGATTGTGGGCACAAATGTAATTAACACTTGTTTCGATATGTGCACAGCAGCAATGCTTAGCGTGCGTAAATTTGGAGTCGTGGCGTCGTGCTTACAGTAACGTGCAAGTGCGCAGACAGTTCGCGGACAGCGGACTTGTTCGGACGACTAACAATCACGACACCGTACTGAAGGCTAATCACTGCATGATTATCTATGGGTAGAGCAATTTAAATAATAATGTCGGTCTTATATAGCGCTTCATGCATTACTACCCCAGTCATTGGATCAAATACGTATGGAACACATACTCAGCTCCCTGGGGAGCATTCCATAATATTGCAGCTAGTAATCAGCGCAGTTGTGTTCGAACCTACCAGGTACCCATTTGTACTCCTGGATGGAGAGAGGCAACCGTAGATAAAGTGCCTTGCCCAAAGACACAAGCGGTTTGCACAGCGAGAGTTTCGAACCCCGACCTCGAGGTAGGGAGTCCAAGCCACAACGGATGCACCAACCGCTTCCGCAATAGAGTGGTGGTGGAGCTAAGCCAAACTGAGAACATCCCCATTCGGGTCTCCAACCTCTCCACTGAGGATATTATAACATTAGTCCTCATACTCTAATTTGCAATTTAGAGACTGTTACCATAGAAGATAAAACTTAAAAACATTGTCTTTGATGTATTTACTTACTTCAAAACTGTCCACATGTCTCTAAGCTCCACCACAGTTAGGGCTGAGGTGGTAAAATTTGGAGAAATTTTACCTCTAGATTGCCGGATATGACATTCTTATATAGTAAAATTCATCATCATCGATCTAATTAATCGCTGGGATGTACCATAGAAAATACTACTTCATGTGCCGAAACCCAATCTTATCTTTGCACGCTTTTTCTCATACTTCTCAAATTATAATAAAGGCACGCGCACTCGAGTCGAGTATTACAGGTAATTCAGATGTATGTGGGCAGAGATACAGGTATCTTGCTATAAAATATGTACTCTGGCTGTACAGCGCTCTTTCATTAAAACCTGGGGCATTTATGTCAACAATTTTCAGGCATATCTTTTTGACTCAAGAAAAGTGAGGGGACCAACCCTTCCCCTTAAAAAATATGTGAGGGGACGTTTACAGGGGTGGCGCCAGCGGGGGCGCGGGGCCAGGCCCCCTCTTCGGGAAGAGCTCCCACACGCGGTCGGGGAGAGATACTACAATTCGTCGGGGAGAAAAAAAAATATTTTGTATATATTAGTAGACTTTGAAAACACTAAATTGTCAAAATTTCGAGGGCTTCGTCCTCTAGACCATTTTCGAGGCATTTAAAGCGACGTTAAACCACGCACACTTTGTTCTCGTCGGGGAAGTTTTCCTCCTCGTCGGGGACCTCGGACCCCCCGTTGGTAAAATAATATCGCCACCCCTGGATGTTTACCCTTCCCCCATGATCTGCGCCCATGGGTGGGGCTGAGGTGTTGGGGCTGAGGTGCGAAAATTTAGAGAATATGGAGCCTGGGTGCCCGGAAATTGCACTCTCATGTACCTTAAAAAATCTTACCAATAATTCATATCAACAATATAATACAATTATTTGTCTTAATACAATTTAGGGGGGTACGATCGCACCCTCTGCACCACCCTGCATCCGCCCCAGCATCCTTGTAATCTCGGATCATTTCACTAGGTACGCTCAGGTCATCCCTACTAGAAATCAAACCGGCCGGACTTCAGCTCGTATCTTATTTGAAAACTACTTCGTTCATTATGGTTTTCCAGCACGGCTACATTCTGACCAGGGTAGAAATTTTGAATCAGAAGTTATTCCGAATTGTGTAAGTTATGGAATTACCAAGTCACCTAAGACTCCTTATCACCCCAAGGCAACCTCAGTGTAAGCGTTTTAATCGCACGTTGTTAAACATGTTAGGTACCTTGACTGACGACGGTAAAGCCGGTTGGAAGTCACATGTAGCTACCTCAGTACACGCCTATAATGCCACCACTAACAGTTCTACGGGATATTCCCCATATTTCCTTATGTTGTCATCCTAGACTCCCTATTGATATTATTTTAGGTTTAGATATTTAACCTAGTGCTCTATCTACCACAATTACTAAGTACGCGAGCGATATACAAAGCCGCTTAGAAAATGCCTATAAGCGAGCGGCAGCGCAAGCAACCAAATCCACCAGCACAAACAAACACGCGTATGACAGAAAGACGCGCGATTCTGCACTTCAAATTTCTGATAGGTGGGGTCAAACGACGTACAAAGCAGTAAAGCGCGCAAGTCCCGATATACCCGTGTATGTTGTAAAGCCTGATGTTGTAAAAGGCCCTGAGCGGACTCTTCACAGAAATCACCTGTTACCGATTCCTTCTCTCCCACATGACGATAACCAGACACCCCGATCTGACGTTACCCGAACTAGCGACTTTGATGAACCGAGTACCAGTGGGTTCAGTAATCCTCCAAAGCAAACCCCTCGACCCGTTTCCTCGTCGAACACCCCTGTCCCTGCACCCTGTCGCTAAGTTAATTTACATCGTCCAATCCCTGCTCGAAGACAACCCTCTCCAAATTACCGTGTTCCGGTCCCTAGGTCCCCTGCATAAGACCCAAGTGATAATCCGCCTGCCCTAGTACAGTACTGTAAGATTTTCGTATATTATGTCTGAAAGTAGTTCGAATTCTTGTACTGATGTTAATTTGTTGTTGAAACTTTTAGAAAATGCGTTGAAAGAAGCAGAAAGAAATAAATCTCTTAGACAAATGATTATATAAACAACGCTTGCTTAAATTGCTATTGTTAAATGGTGTTTATATAAAGGGTTTTTAGAATTTTCTTCTGTTTTGTTACACATTATAGTTATTGTGAATGACCCATGTAACATTCCATTTCCCTCTCGGGAGTTGGGTGGTGCTATGCTGTGGACATACCTGTGGTCCGGTGTAGGAAACACATTAACAACATCAAATGATGTACGGTATTACCAGTGTTACGACATGTGAAGATGAGATAACAGAAAGAGTGAGACCGACAACAGTTTTACAAATTTACACTAACTAAATGTTTATTATATAAATATAAATGAAATAATTCGGTACAAAATACATGACAATACTTGCTCTGGTTTAGCTACCGTCGCTCACATTAAATCTTCAGATCCAAAGTAAAGAAGAATGAATGAATGAATGAATGTTCAAAGCAAAAATTGTTCAAAGTCCAACACCATCATGCTCCACACAGGCTGTCCCACGAGTTGCCTTTCTCTATTGATTACATCTTGACAACTAACTCATCATCTCTCAAACATCGTTATTTAACAAGTCCTAAGTCATTTTAAAATCATTCACCCTTTTTCCTGGTTTTACTCCCTTTCTCAGAAACTCCACCCTTCTACATACCTACTGTCTTACACATCCCCATGTCTTTAATCACAATTAATAACCACGATGATTCAAGCACCACAAAAACTCACACCTTCACTCCTTGGACACTGACCTTTAAGATGTGTAAATGATTATAGTGATGAAATTGACAGTGGTAACACTGTAATACATCTTTCTTTATTCTATGCTAAAACAAGAGATAATAATATTGTAATATTAAGCCCCCCAAAAAATATGTATGATAAGATGTAAGTTCGAAATTAATCGGTAATTAAATTTAACATGCAAATCAAACAAAATCATAAACTTTCAAATAGTAAACCTATCAATTGTTTACAGTTCGTTATTTAGACTCGAGACAAAGCATCAGAGACTAAGTTATGTTCTCCCTTATATGTGCTAAATTATCAGGTCATATTCTTCTATGACATGATAAAAAAAAAACTTATTCATACCTTTGTTACCTCACGTTTAGACTATTGTAACTGTCTCTTGTACGGTCTTCCAAAATTTGAAATTAACAAGCTCCAACGTATACAGAGCACGGATGCAAGACTGGTTACAAAAACCAGACGCCATGAGCACATAACCCCAATTCTTCATTTACTCCACTGGCTCGCCGTTCGCTCATCAACGGATCATTTTCAAGATTCTTTTGATTACATATAAGTCCAGGCATAACAACGCACCACATTACATCACATGCTCCATACAAGATCACTCCACCAAGCGAACACTACGTTCTACCACTGGGCTTCTTCATACCCCTAAAGCATTCACACAGTCCTATGGCAATTGTGCCTTTTCAGTTGCTTCTCCAACCAACTGGAATAACATCCCATTACTCATCAAACATGCAACTTCCATCATTACATTTAAATCTCTTTTTAAAAGCCATTTTTTTATCTGACTAATGTTATGGTTTATAAAATGACCCCGAAACTGCTAAATACCGGGATGGTGTCCGGTGGGGGATAGTTTACCTAATTGCTTTTTACCATTAGGTGCAGGGAATTCAGAAATAGCCTGGACCTTATCTTCAATAGGTTTACCTGACCCTGCCCAACAAGATGTCCCAAGAATGTTACAGAAGCATGGCAGAATTCACTTTTAATTAAATTAACAGTCACATTTTCTTCTGTGAGCTTGTCCAAAGGTCCTTGATGGTCTGTAGATGGTCTTCCCAGCTTTCCGTGCATACAATAACATCGTCAATATAAGCGTCGCATCCGTCAATTCCTGCTATAATCATATTGACCATTAACTGAAATGTAGCAGGCGAATTTTTCATGCCAAATGGTTTTACTTTGTACTAGTAGAGCCCCTGTGGTGTTACGAATGCTATTTTTTTTTTTGCTCTATCAGTTAAAGGTATCCTTTTAACAAGTCAAATTTTGTAACATATCGTGCATTTCCAATTTTGTCGATGCAATCATCAATTCTAGGTACCAGTAGTGGGTAAGAGTCTGTTTTTGTGAAAGTATTTACCTTTCATTGAAGAATTTCATCTGGTTCTGTAAAAATTAGCTGGAATATTTTTTCATTTTTATTAGAACCAACAGAGATGATAATAATGATAAATATTACCTCAGTGACGTTTCTGGTCCAATCAGGTACCATTCCTCAGCGTGATTACATGTTGGGATTGGTCTTATCCCGGCGTTGATGTTTAGTTACGCCCTCTAACGTCCGATGTTTGCGATGTTTGACGGTAGCACGTTCCCCTGCCTTTGCTTTCTTGATTAAGTTGTCATAAATGTGCGAAAGTTCATACCCCCCTATATCTCTGTCCATGTTTTTAGGTTGTTTTCTTATGAAAATGGCTTCTTTTATTTTCCTTTTTTCTGATTCACTTTCTTTTTCCAAAATTTAACATCCCAATTGGTTACATGGTCAAACTGGACCATGTAATCGGTTCTTGCGGATTTTTTTTTCCCAAAATGTTAACATCCCAATTGGTTACATGATTAAACTGGACCAGTGGTCGGTTCTTGCGGATTTATGTGGCACGTTCAATAAAGACGATCTTGCTGTTCTGGTTTTAACTCCAGTATTGAATGATGTCACATCCTTTTTGTGCTCACTGATCCGTTTACTAAGCGTTCTTCCCGTTTCGCCGATATATACATTATCACAGTTCAAACATGATACCTCGTAAATTACATTACAGCTATCTTCTTTTTTGATTTTGTCTTTCGGATGGACAAGGCCTTCTTTGATTTTATTCATAGGAATGAAGAATGCATTTACTTTTAAACTAAGTAAAGTATTCTTCTAATTTTCTCAGATAGCTCTTTTATATATGGCAAACCAACACTGCTTTTGCTTTTTTCCTTATCCTCCTTAATTCCGAAAATCGCCGTCTGATTTTTCTCCTTCGCTTGATTACTCTGTTAATAGTCCATTTTGGGTAATTAAAATTACCAAGCACTGTTTTTATGTGGTTTATTTCTTTCTGCTTTTCACTTTGTTCAATGACTACTACTTCTGCTCTATCTATCAATGTTTCTACAACACTTAGTTTATGTTCCAGGGGGTGATTTGAGAGAAAATTCAAGTATTGTTCAGTATGCGTTGGTTTACGGTAAATTTTTGTCGATAGACTGCCGTTCTGACGCTTCACAGTTTACATATCAAGGAAAGCAATCTTATTAGTCATTAGTTCAGTAGTAAATTTTATATTACCAGTTGTATCGATTGAATTTAAATGGTCGTTTAGTGCCATATCAGCATCACGATGAATTATTGCAAAAATATCGTCCACATACTGTATTTCTTCCAATACCTGGGTTTGATATGTTCAGTTGCATTTTTTTTATTGCTGTCTGCTCTAACCAAGATAGATATTTGCGATGATTGGGCTATAGGCCTACTGGTGAACCTATTGCGATTCCTTCATGTTGAATATATATATTGTTGTGGGAGGAGAAATATGTTGCATTGATCACCTGTGTGAGTAGGTCCATAATGCTTTCAACGTTTAAATTCGTTCTCAGTTGTAGTGTTAAGTCCACCAGTAGATATGAGTATGGACCACTCTTAAAGCCTGTTCTGTGGGAGTTTTTGTGAAAAGGGAAATCACATCAAAAGACACCATTGTGTCGTTTTCACTCATCACAATACCCTTTAATTCTTTAGCCATCTGCTCCGATTTGTGACATGAAACTGTGTTTGCCCCACCAATGGTTTCAGTATATCCATCGAGAACTTGGAGACGTTGTAATAAACGCTGTTTATATTGTCGACTATAATTGGTCCCAACGGCCAATTTTCTTTATGAATTTTCGGCAGGCAATAACTTCTTGGCGTCACTTCTGCTGTAGGGTATAATTTCAGTTTTTGTCTATAACTAATCTTCTTTTCATTATGAAGCTTTCCAAGCACTTTAATTAATTTTTCTTTGTATTTCTTTGCGAAAAAGAAAGTGAATCAGAAAAAAGGAAGATAAAAGAAGCCATTTTCATAAGAAAACAACCTAAAAACATAAACAGCGATATAGTAAGTATAAACTTTCGCACATTTATGGCAACTTAATCAAGAAAGCTAAGGCAGGGGGCCGAGGAGAACGTGCTACCGTCAAACATCGGACGTTAGAGGGCGTAACAATTTAAACATCAACGCCTGGATAAGACCAATCCCAACATGGAATCAGTCTCAGGAAAGGTATCTCATTGGACCAGAACAGTCACTGAGGTAATATTTATCATGATTATTATCTCTGTTGGTTCTAATAAAAATGAAAAAGTAATCCAGCTATTTACCTTTCTGTAATCCGTGCACATTCTGTACGTCTTGTCAGGTTTAGGTACAATTGCATTGTAAGCTCCCACTCACTTTCAATAAAGTCATTGTCGAGTATACATTTGATTTCATTTTTCATGTATGTTTGTTTTGTGGGATTCAAACTGTATGGGTGTTGCTTTATAGGCGTGGCATCAGGATTGCCAACATCAACATCATGGTATATCAAGTTCGTGCGTGTTGGAACGTCCGAAAATAAATGTATCCACAAATAAGTTGCTGACGATCATTTCTCTGTTCTTCATTCAAATGTGAATGTTTCTGGTCAATATTGTTCATTATATCAAAGTTATGCAACTTTGCTAAACCAAAATCAGTTTTATTAATATGCCTACATTCATCAGTGTCACGCAATTCCTCAGTATTCAAACATGATGTAGATTGCTTTGGCGAACAAAGAGGCCGGGTAATATGTTCATCCCGGTCAATGTATAATTTTAACATAGGAATATATGACAAAGTTGTTTATTTTTTCGACTACCAGGTATATTTATCACATAGTTTTTCATTTACCTTCTTATCTATGATGTATGGACCATGACTTCTAACGGCTTCCCAGGAATAGGAGGAAGGAGAGCGAGAACTTTGTCACTCGAAGCTTCGTTCTTCTGAATATGATCATCTGCTCTTCATTTTCGTTTGAGCAGCTTGCAGATTAGACCTATCACAGGCCTTAAATAATTTATGTTTAAAATCAGATACATATTGTAATAGATTCACTGGATATTCTTCTACGGAGAGCAAGTTTTCTTTAAGTAGTTGCCGAATACAAGTTCAAATGGGCTAAACCCAAAGGATTCTTGGACAAATTCCCTTGCTGTGAAAAGCAATAGGTGTACGCCCTCATCCCAATCGGCATTGTTAGTTTCGAAGCATGATACATATGTTCTTATCATATTTTTCAATGTCTGGTGAAATCTTTCTAATACCCCCTGGCTTTCAGGGTGATAAGCAGAAGATTTAAATTGTGTAATGATTAATTCATGCTTTACTTGTTAAAATATGTTAGACATAAAATTAGATCCCTGGTCTGACTGCATAGACTAGGGGAGGCCCATGTGAAGAACTTTATCAGAGCTTTTCATTAGTTTTATTCCTTATAAAGGAATAGCTTCGGGAAATCTAGTCGAAGCTCACATGGTTAATATTTACTGATTGCCTGCTTTAGTTTTAGGTAATGTACCGACACAGTCTATTATTATCCTACTGAAAGGTTCATCAAATGCATGTATAGGTTTAAGATGGGCTTTAGGGATTTTTTGATTTGGTTTTCCAACCATTTGACATGTATGACATCATTTACAAAATTTTGACACATCTTTCTTAAGATTTGGCCAATAAAAATGATTTAGTATTTTATGATATGTTTTACTAACACATAAGTGTCCAGATAAAGACGTTTCATGGGCCATACTAAGTATTTCTGGGCGGTGTGGTGGAACCACTATTTGATAATTAACAGTTCGTCATCAGCTGGGACATCTATTGGTCTCCATTTTCTCATTAATATTCCATGTTTAATGAAATAACAAATAGGGTTATGTGAAGCTTCATCTGCACTAACAGCCGGCCCTGTCACATAAGCGAGAGATTTTTAGTAGTTGTATGGCACAACGGAAAGAATACAACAAACTAATCCGGTGGATTGAGCAGTAAGTCACGCACTTCCCGTGCAATCACAGGCTGTAATGAGCCTACTAAGCCTACTGAATTGTGCCTCCACCTGTGTAAACCACAAGGTGGGGTCATGTGCCCAGTAAGGAGGCAGTTTCAGGCTGACTGCAGAAGTTACTGTAGGTGCTACTACTGGTGGAGCAAGTGGTTGTGCAGGTGGTGCAAACAAAATATTGTCTTGATTCATCTTGAAGTCGGAGTCACCAATTTAGTAGTTGTATGGCGCAACGGAAAGAATACAACAAACTAACTTGTATACCGTAGATAAAATTTATTTCAAGTGAAAAATGCTTAATGTAAGCTATAAAAACACTTGGCTATCGATGATGAAAATAAGACAAAATATTGCAAAGTAAAGTTGAGGTAGTAATCCGTATAAGAACAATTTGAATGTGTGTGCTGAATAGCAGTAGGAATACTCTGTTATATTGGGGTAGCATCCTACCATATTTGGGAATATACCGAAGATGAGGTAATGACTAACCAATAGGAATTAAGGATAAATACATGATGTCATTGTTTAAGTTTAGAGAAGTGGGATAAGTCATCCTGGCACATTCCTGACCTGTGTGTAATCTTATTTCCTGGTACCATGAGGAAAACAGGTTGTTGTCCTTTGATTGACCTTAAATGCTGAATACAGTATAATATATAGAGTAAGTTTACAAGTGAAATATAAAAGATTATAGGCCTATATACAAATTCAATATTGCCGTTTAAATACAAAGTAGAGACGCTACAGATTTAAGTTTCGAGACTTTGCTGTTCGTTAATAAGCTGTGACTTGGATATTTGATGACTTTTGTCATTTAAATCAAAATTAGAAATGATATGATAAATGGCGATTAATATTTTCACCATGCTCTACCTGATTTTCAGGCAGGCTATAATCAAGAGATTTATTAATCTCAGTACTACTAGTACTATCAAGCTGACCTATAAAGGTTTCAGGCAAATCTATTATGCTGGGTCAAGATTAAGATCATTCTTAATTGCTTTATTCGCCATAGCTCTGGTAATACACAAGCAGGGTAAAGGTCAGGGAATTCCTGTTCAATTGGATCAGGTGATTGGTCCAAACAAGGCTTGGTATTCACATGGGGATTACTTATAGCTTTCTATATCGTTGCCTAGCAACAATTAAGTGAATACCCTTAATGGGAAAAGGAGGTCTTATACCTACAGTTACAGCTCCGGAAACTAAAGTCTGAAGACAGATAGATATTATGAAGTGGAACTGAAATAAAACCGGACTCTACACCCTGAATAAGAGCACTAGAATCGGAAGAAGTCTTCTCAGAAAAAGGCAAGGTATCTGCTAGTAATAGGGATTGAGAAGCTCCTGTGTATCTTAGTATTTTAATGGAGAGATTGTTAAAATCACCTAAGAGCGATATTAACAGTCTGCAATTAATGGCTCAAATAATTCTTCATAACAGAATCGAGCTGGGTTTGTGGGGGACTTATATGTTTCAATATACTCAGTTGGCTGAGATTTAATATTTTAAAGAGGTTAGAGCAGTTGGCTTAATTCCTTCTGTTTGTTGATTTCGTCTTAAAGTAAAGCATTTGGATATAAGGTGATCCATCCTCTTACAATAACTACAAGTGGGAGCGGACAAAGATCTTGGATTATGGATGTATTATAGCCTATATGTACATCGTGGTCGAAATTGCTATTCTCTAGAGCATATTGTAATCCACGTGTGTCCCTTAACTCAATGAAAAAGACGATGAGATGACAACGACTTTGTAGACTTAGAACACAAAATGTATTCAAAACAAATACTTCAGCCCGTCCTCGGGTCTTCTTCAGCATGTGTATAGCAAACGAAAAATATAATTTGGATACTATTACAAGAATCATGATATGTAAAGTATAATATGATTGGTCGACATTTTAAATATAATGTACATGGTGATAGGACAAAAATACCAGGGGTGGAGTAAGTAAGGATTAAGTAATAAAACAAATAAACAAATTAGGAACTGAAATTATAATGAGGCTAATATCAGTGGAAAACACAGATCTCAGTCAGCAATGTCAATAAAGGAAATAAACAATGACATTGAATAAAGGAGACGCTCAGATTAAACTTCCTCTAACATGATAAATAGCAAATAAACAATATAGGCCCTATGTTAACTTACAGGAAAATTCAAAAACAAAGAGGCAGAAAGGCGAAAATAGAAACTCTATAATGATATAAGATCGTAGCCTTTGCGCTAGCTAACAGAGTTCAAGACCTGTCTCTTATACACATCTAGATGTGTATAAGAGACAGTATATATATTGTGCAAGTTTATTTTTCATTAATGTTTTAGTAACAACTTCAAACGCTAACAATATCTGTGACAGTTTTAAATAGCCTTTAAGTAATAAATGATAACCGGTTTCTCACATAAACTTTCAGGGTCGAATGCCAAATAATTTGATTTTAAATTACAATAATAGGGGACATATAGTTTATCCGTTCTGATAAAAAAAATCCTACAAAATAGCGTTCTAGAGTAAATGATTACATTGTAAATGAGCAAACCGAAGTTACAAGTGCTAAGAAAGCAAAGGTAAAGATAAAGATAAGTGTCTAGTTTATTGAAAAGTAATTGACTGGATTGAAAGAGAACAAAATGTTGACAGCTGCCGATTTGAATACTGCGCCAAACGATGATCAGGTGACAATTGGCGCGGGAGTTTGGGACCCTTCAAACAAGGTGAAACCGGTTTTTGTGAAGGTGGATGACGTAAACACAAACGATGATCCGTATGTTCAACCGCAAGACATCTATAAAGCGTTAATCAAACCTGTGAAAAGTGAACATATTACAGGTATACAACGTATAAAGAACCTGTGGCGACTTTATATCAACTCACAGCAAGATAGGGTAAAGTTTGATCACCACGGGGGTAAACATCAGGAACAGAAATGTTCAGGTTTACGACAGAAACCCTTACTTACCGTACGATGCGAATACAACACGTATCGTTACTAAAGACGTGCCACTGTCGGTTTCAGATAATGAAATTAAAATAGCACTTTCACGGTTTAACTGTAAAATTAAAGGGAGCATACAATGTATGAAACTTAGGGTTGATGGCCAACTAACAAGCTGCCTAAATGGAAACCGGGTTTTATATACCGAGACGCTAACTACATCCCTACCACGTTTCATAAGTGTAAATAGCCAGGGTGTTTCATAACGGAAAGTGATGATCGGATAAAATGCTTCAAGTGCTTGAAAAACGGGCACAACGCAAATACCTGTACAAATAATCGTTTATGTCATTCATGTGGTTTAGAAGGACATCGAAAGGATCAGTGTAAGGCAGAGAAGCAATTCTGGCGAAATACTTATATCCAAGAAATGTGGGAACGAGTGATGAAAAATGACACCGACCACACGAAGGAAACATCAGAATCAACCGAGTGTCGGAGTCCGAAAATGAGTCCGAAAGTGAAGATGAAACTGAGCGACCCAGCAGCGCAAAGCCAAAAGAAACCAGGAAAGATAACTTGCTTTATGAAATCTTCGCCCGCGCCCACTACATAACATGAAAAAGAGACAACAAAAGGAACACCACAAGACGTAACAGACTATGATCAGATCCTCTCCCAATCTGCCTGGAACCAAAAGAAGAAGATGTCGAGGGTACCTTCTCCATCACATGTGAGGCTCAATGTTTTATGTTCGCATGCAGTTTTGTTAAGCTCTTTTGATTGGTTCAGTTGACAAAGAGTGATAAAAAAAAAAAATAATAATAATCATTATGTGTGCTAGGAGATAGGCCTACGGTAAACGATGGTCTGTCAAGAAATCGTTACTTTATTCGACCCGGTGCATGCATGATCAAAACTTCATACAAACAAAACTGATGATAGCAAGTTGTACATGCCTAATTACATCAATGAACGTGCCTAGTTGGTCTTAATATTATCAGTATTAATACTATTATCAGTATTAATACTATACTATTATTATTATTATTATTATTATTATTATTAATATCATTATCGTCACTCTATTACATGTTCAAACCTTTTTGTGTATTACAGTATTAACTTTAATTCGATTACTACTCAGTCACGTTTATATTGACTACGGTAATATGTTTATTACTTGGTGCTGGTATTATCATACCCAACAGAATGAGAAATATTGGAATCATGGTTACATATCAACATTTATTCTTAATATTAATATTCGCTATTGTTATATTATATTGTATATTTATGGACGTATTATTATTACCTGGCCACTATGTATATCCTTGTACTGCAACAGTATTGGAATTGTGTACGTGTCATAAGAAAGTATAACGTTATTATTATTGTTGTTGTTATTCTTATTATTATTATTATTTATTTTAATAAAATAAACAGTGCTAACTGTGTGTGGGAAGGACCCTGTTATCACAGTATAGGTACTAATTATAGTAAAGGCGTTATCGATATTATTTAAGAAAGGCTTTGTTGTAAATGTTAATGCTGTAGATAATAGACAACGTTGGAAGATACATCCTCTTAAACTTTACTGTTAATGATAAAAGGCACCTACTAGTTAATATATACTCACCCAAAGATCAAAAATTTAGAAGTAACTTTATCAGAAATTTACACGAAAAAATAAAAAAACCATAAAAAATGATACAGATTTCGATTACACGATCATTGCAGGCGATTATAACTGCATCTTACGAAAAAGACCAAAAAGGAAGTGTTAAAAAAATAGATAATTCGACATATACTTTAAAAAACATTTTATAAAAAGCTTAAACCTTGTAGATATTTGGAGAAAACTAAATAGCACAAAAAAAAAACACTTTAACTGGAGGCAAAAGAGCAAATATACAGAAGGCTTATTATTTTTAATCATCTGATGATTTACGCAACAAAATATTTTCGTGTGATATAAGACCGGCAATTTTAACCGACCACCAAGCGGTTTCACTTAAGCTATCCCTTTCAAAAGACAAACGTGGACCAGGTCTTTGGAAATTTAATTCCATGCATATGTTAGACCTAAATTACGTTAAAAATTGATGTTTGGATCCACTCTTTAGATGGTAAAAAAATGGTAATTAAATGTAAAATCAAAGAATTTTCAATCATTTATGGCAAAAATAAAAGTAAAGAAATGCTTAAAAAAGGAAAACATTATAGAATCAAATAAAAATCCTCAATGAAAAACTTATTTCTTGTCATAATGAGAATATTGAAAAGGAACTGGAAATAAAAAATAAAGAACTCGAAAAACATTACAAACATAAAGCAAGAGGGGCCCATATACGTGCAAAAAAAAAATAAATGGATTGAACAAGGTGTGAAAAACACCAAATATTTCCTTGGACTTGAAAAATCACGAGGAAAAAAAAAATCAAATAACTAAAATAAAGAATTCTGATGGTGTCGAATTAAGCAAACCATTAGATATTCTCACTGAACAAGTCAACTTTTTTTCAAACCTTTATAACATTGACGAGCATCACGAACCTCAAATTGACGAATATCTTAACAAAATTAAAGCATCTAAACTTAGTTCAGACGAAAAAAATGCCTGCGAAGGAGATATTACAATTGAAGAATGTCAAAAGGCACTAAAATGTATGAAGTTAGGAAAATCACCCGGAAGGGACGGCCTTACATTAGAATTTTACCGTTTTTTGGAACAATATTAGCGAGATACTATGCGAGGCAATAAATTATGCACACACAAACCAAAAGATGATGTCACACTCTCAAAGAGTAAGAGTTATTAATTTAATCCATAAAAAAAAGGAGATAGGCATGATCTATATAATTACAGGCCCATAACTTTATTAAACTTAGATTATAAGATCGTAGCCTTTGCGCTAGCTAACAGAGTTCAAGACATCATTAATTTAATTGTAGAAACAGATCAAAAGGGATATATTTAAGGTCGATTTGGAGGAGAAAATATCCGACTTATCGATGACCTATTGGAATACACAAAAACAACAAATGCCGATGGTGCTCTCATTTCTTTAGATTTTCAAAAGGCTTTCGATAAGTAAGTAGGAAATGCAAACACTATATACAAATACCGAACGCTGTGTGACAAACAATGGTTGGATGTCCGAAACATTCGTTATGCAGCGTGGAATCAGACAAGGTTGTCCACTCTCTGCACTTCTGTTCATTTGTAGTCGAATTGATGGCCGCAAAAATTCGTAATGACAAAAATATTAAAGGAATTAAACTGCCTTTAATATTAATAAATCAAAATAACAAACGTGAAGTGAAATAGCAAAATTAGCGGACGATATGGTGATATTTGTTTAGTACAATCAACAGCATACCGTAATCAATTTAATTGAAAGTGGAAATGGACATGGGTTGGCTATTAAGAATAATTATATGTATATGTACAATGTTTCGATATTTTATAAATCCGCTTCTGTCTTACAGCACAACGTTTCAGCAAGTATTGTTCAAAGTAGATCGATTATTTTTCAGGACAGCAGATCTTTAATACTTTCTCGGTCCAATTGTTAATTTATGGTCCTAATTAATTAATAAATTAGTATCTAAAAAGAAAGGAGGGTGTTCCTTAGTTCATGGAACTATTTCTATTGGTTTATTATTGTAACTTGATGGATTGAACAGCCATGAATAGGATGATAATGTATATAACAAAGGATTCATATCAATAAGAATGCAAGGAGATGGTAAAATAGCACGCACACACATCCTTTGTTTTATTGTCTTTACATAAAAAAAAAAGTTTGTATACTTTTTATATTATTTACATAAAATTTATTTTACTTTACATGATTTATATTTCTGTAAACAAAATTTATTAATATAAATATATTTGTTTATTATATATATTATGTATATATATATATAATGCATATAGGTAAAGAAATTGTGTAATAAAATTCCTATGCTGGGACTCGAACCTGCGACCTGTCGCTTTTAAGGCGAGCGTCATAACCATTAGACCACGGAGGCTTCGTAATTCAACAGATTCAAATACCACTAGATATACTCCATTATACAATACGTACGGCTAGAAACAAATACAGTAGTTGCACATATATATATAAATCAAAATAGCCGTTAACACTGTTAAATTATATATAAATCCTCAAAGAAAGGTAAATACAGTGTCATTTATTCACACCAGTCACTCGTCGCAAAAATCGCTAAAGTAATAATACATGGTTGAAAACTAAAATAAGAGCTATAAAATGGTAAAAAAATCATTCAAATCCAACATAGCCTTATGAAGTTACAAGCATTTAAACATAGAGCTGTTTTAGAACAATTTATGAGAAACCAGCCCTCAAAGTTTATGATTTCAGGCATTTCTTATGCAGAAACTATAATCAAATCCTTAAAAAGTGTTGCTTTAACATTGAGAATGGGGGAAAATAAAAGCATAGCATGACATCTAGATATATAAAGGTTTGTTTAGTGCACTAAAAGAGATTTAAACAAAAATTGACATTCCAGCATGTTTTGGCCATTTTTTCTGAAACTCGATTTGCAACGAATGACTGGTTTGGCTTGTCTTTGCCACATACCTGTATACTGAACTTGGTTTATAAACTTTTCAAGAAAATCGGAAGAACTATCGCACTAAACAGCAAAGAAATACTGTATTACCGATGACCCATTGTGCGATATAAAACATTTTAACTTTTGCATTACCAAACTCATAGGTAACTTCCTTAGGTCAAGATGTTATAAATTTTCAAAATAAAATACACTAGACAAAATCATCAAATTAAAATCAAAATTAATACTATTAAAAATAAAAATCATACAAGTATAAAACAGGCTAATAATAAAATTATATAAAACCATATCCAATAATTTAAATGACTTAAATCAAATAGTATGTACATAATAAATACAATAAATATAATAAAAATAATATTAAACTGTGTACTAATAAACTTTCTGCAACAGAGAGAAAGCAATATATATTTTCTTTAAAAAACAAAATATTAAATTGTTTGCAAACCAACTAAAAACAGTTTTAATAAGCACTGTATTAATAATTGTACAAAAATTAAAATCATTAGATACAGAAACATATACAGAGTAATTTTATTATCCATATATGGAAATTACCTTGCTCACTTGGTAATTTATTATAATAAACAATTAAAATAATAATAATAATAATAATAATAATAATAATAATAATAATAATAATAATAATAATAATAATTAGCTTGTTTAATATCTAAATTTAAGCTCCCTTTCTCCTAGCTGGGTAGAACGACTACTGGTAACAGTCCGTATGCACACCCACCGTCGGTTGTCCTCCAGCATAGCTTTAAAGGAAATAGCAAGCCGGTCGTGATAGAATGTGCATTAATATTATTATAGATACAGAAACAGATACAGAGTAAGTTTATTATCATAAATTACATTGCCCACTTGCTTTTTAAATACAAGAAATAATAATAATAAAAATAATAATGATTATTTTCCCCTACCCCACATAGCATCCTTCCAATGCGTTGTTTATCCGCTTTACTTATATTTTACCAACTGAACCTAACATGCAACACCCAGACAGAAAACATCACCGATTTGTAAAGCATCCTTGTTCTGCTTAACGTCTGCTATTTAATTTCTTAACTATGTGATCAATATGATCCCGCCAAATAAGTTAATTGTCAAACACCACATACAGGTAATTGTAAGAATTATCTATCTGCACTTCCTAACCATAAATAATTAAATTATTCAGAACTCTGTTATTCTTCCTATAATCAATATGTATTTCTTTAATATATTATATATTTAATGTTTAATTCTAAAAAGATTATTTTCACATCATAATAATAATTATTGTTATTATTATTATTAATATTGTAATTATTATTACCTCCGCCAGGAGATATACGTTTTCGTTTTGTGATGTTTGTGGATGTGTGTGTGTGGGTGTGTGTGTAACGCTTTGCTGTTTCAGTTTTTTTTCCTTGTGTACAAAATATCTCAAAAACGGTTGCACAGACATAATTGAAAATAACAGGGAGTGTTAGGTATAACCCAATGAAGAAATGATTAAATTTTAGTGACTGTCCAGAGTGGGTGTGGATGCGAGGACCATTTAAAGGAATTTGTCCTAGACAAGATATCTTAAAAACTAATCCCCCGACATAAATGAAACTTTCGTGAAAGTTTAACCAAGTTACAAGCAAGAAATCATCAAGCGCTGGTCACGATCCAAATAAGGGGGTGAGCTTGAGGGTCATTAAAATTTTTATGGTCCTGCGTGTTTCTCGTGTACAAAATATCTCAAAAACAGCTGCACTGGTTTAAATGCCAGTTACAGGGATTGTTACGGATGAGACGATTAAATGTTTGTGACCAACCGGCGTAGGGTGTGCATATGAGGACCACCTAAAGGAAACGTCCCAGACCAGATATTTAAAAACATAATCAAATGATATGATTCATTCATTCATTCTTTCAAGGTTTATTTCAAAATGTGTCGCAGTTAAAAACTGAATTACAACAAATGGTTACAATTTTAAATTAAAATTTACAAATATAAAAACATTATGAATATAGGTCTATATACAAATATTTAAAACATAGAAAAATGACGATTCAACAAGATCAACATATAAAAACGAATGAAAAATTAACGCAGGAAACCTAGAAACCTAATATGCAGTACTTATCACCATTATCATCAGTTTATAATTATGCAACCGTTCTCTTAAAGGGGGAAGGTTTAACCGAGGGCCATTAGGACCCAGACCTAAATATCTCTTGATTGGTTCAATGGTTGAAAATGACGCTTTCCAGAATAGTTTGTAATGTTTTAATAAAAAATGTTTCAATTTTGGTCACGATCCGACGTAGGGTGTGGATATGAGGACCATTTAAAGAATAGTTTACTATATTACACGTAGGCTCAAACAAAAGCTATATGATGAATATTTAAATTAGTGCAATTACAGTAAATGTGTACAGTGTTTTATATGTACTAACTTCACATTCTTCGGAACTTATTGGGAATAATTTTAATGGATCTTAACATTTAAACACGTGCCGCTAAAAACCAAATCCACATATTTCTATTTCCATAATACTTCCATTTCAACACCAATACATTACATATATTTTGTTTGTCAGCTATAAAGGGTAAAATGAAAGGGGTTCTAAAAATAAACTGATTATATGTTGGTGTTGGTGTTGCTTATGACTATTCGAAGCGAAACATCGCAGATCTCAAAAACTGTCATCTAAATGCAATTTTCGTGTTAGTGTATTAAATAGAAAACAGATATTTAAATATCTAAGAATAAATTATCAAATATAATTTAATAAACTTGGTTTAAACTTTCTTTTCTTCAAAATATAATACACTATCATCAGTCAAAATTATGAAATTAAAATTAACAATTAAAAAATAATAACCATACAAGAATAAAACAGGCTAATTTACAAGTTCATTAGATTATGGCATTTAAAAAAAATTATTTAATGCCCTTTCTAATAATTTTAATGATTTAAATATGCCAATTAAATACTTGAAATTTCAGTAATAAAAATTATGGATATAATATAACATAATATAATAAAAGTTAGTTAAATTGTTTGCAAATCAACTAAGAAAGGTTTATGAATAATTATGATTTTATTTAATTATAGTTTGTAACCTTCAAGAAAAAAATTGAGATAAGTAAAGACTATTGTTAGTGCCATTCTTTAATTAGAGGAATTATAAACAGGGGTTTATTTATGAATTTGAGTAGCAGGAGAAATTTGAAAGTAACAGGAGAGTAAATTGAAATAGGCCGGGACAGGGGTTATAGGGGGGGGGGGGGCCTAGGCCCCCATCGGGGTCCAGGGGCAAAGCCCTGGTCGGGGGTCAAGGGGGCGAAGCGCCATTGCGCTCCAGGGTATTAGAGTTTTTAAAGCCCATTTGATGGCATTTCTCTACATCATTTTTTTTAAAACAGCTTTTAGAATCAACTATGAGCTGTAAAAAAAGTTGATATTTTTACATATACTGTATCTTCATACATAGGCCTAGCCTAAATAGATACTGTAAACCAGAAACTTTCGCGAATTGATAATTTCGGCCGTTTTCGCGACATTAAACTTTCGCGAATCTCAAAAAGCCTAAATTTAATTCATGAGAGGAATATCATACAATAGCTGAAAATATCGTATCGTGAGTTTAGGCCTAGGTTAGATAGGCCTACAGCCACTGTGTAGGCTATATCTAGGCCTTTGGCAGGCTTAGGCGCCATATAAGCCTGCAGCCTACCTCAGTTGCTGGGACCAGGACTTAGCTGGCTATCCCAGGCACAGATAAGAAAGAGACAAGTTTACACACATACACTACTCACTCATATGATATTCCCTAATTTTGTATGGTATTCAAGCATCCTACAAAATTATCAATGTTTTATTAACAAATTATTTTCCTGTAGGCCTAATATCGATTCAAACACATTGATTGATGATGATTGAACATCGTGGTATGTCATATGGTACGGAAAATTAGTTTCCCCATTTGAACTCCTTAGTATACACTGCACAGTGGTTGCACATGTGCAATCACATGTAGTGATGATCACAACCTCATTAATTAGTATACTTACTGAGTAGGTTAGAATAGGCCTAGAATTTACGAATTTTTCGAGCTCAACATCGGAATTTAAGGTCAGAATATTGATTCAATAATTG
Organism: Anneissia japonica; assembly: GCF_011630105.1. NCBI lineage: Eukaryota > Metazoa > Echinodermata > Crinoidea > Comatulida > Comatulidae > Anneissia > Anneissia japonica. The sequence goes on along the minus strand of NW_022729021.1, from coordinate 193,839 downwards.
AAATACATTCTTTTTTAAGTTTATAAACATTTAATAAAATCCACCAAAATAAATTGAAAATACAATTTTTATAATGATGAAGTTGTTTACTTTTCACAATTATGTTGAAATTTGTGGGGATTCACCATTTAGGCCTATGCGCCCTAGATCTGCGTTGAAGAAAACATCTAAGGAGAGCAAAAAATAGTTCTAAAATTTACGCAGATATCGAAAAGGAATGGATACCACATT
>NW_022729021.1:191451-193241 GCF_011630105.1 Anneissia japonica | reverse complement strand
AGTCAGACATGGAGTCTGAGAATTGGTAGACATTTTAACGAACTTTCAACAGAAAGGAACATCGAAATTAGTGCATACTATTGCAAATTAACTTCGTGTAGGTAAATAAGGTTCTTTACAGGCCTGTTGCGCTATTTATATTGGTGGTTTTTGGTATTAATTTTTGTACAGCATTGATTGAAGTAGCCGGCGAAAACATCGTAGTAGCCGATCGAATGCGCCGGTGGCCGGTGTCACGAGAATTCAGGTACCATTGGGAAATTAAGTACCAGACCTAAATTCTCGCTTAAGCGAAAACTTTGGGCTTGTCGATAAATTAAGTACTACTCTCATTTTATTGCACTTATAGTACAATGCATAAATATTTCCTTTGTTTTAAATGTCCCTGATTTTCTTACTTACTAGTGATCTTCACAGCATAGCATTCCCGAGTGTGATGCATCGGAGTGACATCCTCCTAAATATTTATTTTTGACGAAAGTTTTGACTGGTTAATACTCTAATAGGGGGAATTTGATCACAATTATTGGTAAACCTATTCATCTTCGCGAGTTAGTATCAATTGTATCCAGATATAGAATGTACGTGCGTTTATGGCATTTACCATAATTAGATCTTTTAGATAAAAGTTTATAAACCAACATTTATACATAACATATATTAATTACCGGTATCTCCGTGTTAATATTTTTTTTAATAGCTTCCAATAAGACCAAATAGAAGAAATTACTTGTTTAGTGTCGCATCACAACACAATTTTAGATGGGGAGGGGTGGCTTTTTTCCCTTTGTTTTTGTTTTTTTAATTATACAATATCACTAAATCAAATTAAATGTGTTAAAAGTAATCATTTTCAATAGGTTGGTGAAAGCACTCTTATAATTCACTTAAAATAGGTCTATACTTAATTTGATTAGAATTTCCTGGACAATTTCTATTTTTATAAAATAAAAATAAAAAAGAAATCCCGCCTCCAAGCTTTTTATTTTGCTAGAAAATTCAGGTGGGAGTGGTTTTGCCCTATTATCAATAGACCTACAAACATTATTTAAAAAAAAAAATATAACAATCATACGACGCTGTCCGAGTTGCCTAACATCAACGATTATAAGGATCGATCACAATAATTAAATTATTGAGGATAGTAATATTAGGTCGATCAATTAAAGAAACCATTACACTACATATAATGATAATAACAATAATAATAAATCTAAGGACCCTATAATGAATGATGTTGATTCCAAGAAAAAAATAATAAGTTAATAATAATAATAATAAGTTTCTTAATTTTAAAGCAATTGAATTGATTATTGATCATTGTTTGTTTTTATAAGCGAGAATCAGATTCACTTAACATTGTAACATAAACCAAACTTTATCTTACAGGCCTATTTTTATAAGTTTTAGCACTGGTACGACAATCTGTTTGCCTTAAAAGAATGTTACTTCTTTTTTTGCCTTAAAAGAATGTTACTTTTTTTTTTTTTTTTTTTTGTCGTACGTACCCTCCTTCAATAAATAATTAAATAGATAATGGTCCAAAAAAGTGAAAAGAAATAGTCGTGACAACAGTCGTACAGGCTATTCAGCAAAAACCCCCTAAAAAAGGAAGCGATTTGATAGCATACACTACACGCAAATTCAAGATAAAAACGAATGAATAACTTTACAAAACATGTAGGCCAACTAACAACTGGAGAACAACTTCTCCCCATTGACCCGAAGCTTCGCATAACTCCACCGCCGAACTGCCAGTAAATGTCAACACAGTTTTATCTTATACTACT
>NW_022729021.1:156286-191050 GCF_011630105.1 Anneissia japonica | reverse complement strand
TTCAACGTAAATTAGCTTTTACATATTTTTTACAGATTGTTTATGCTGGATAATAAGCTGTGAAGTTAAGTTCAACATAAGGTACATGCTCGATTGTATAACCTTCCGTTACTTTATGTTGTTTAATGAATACATGACATATTTAATAATTGTTTACCCCAGAATAAAGTGTTGCAAATTTGTGTCCCATAGGCTCCGATTATCCAGACCACAAAATACTAAAATTCTCCGGGAACTAAATTTCGTGTTACACCGGCTCTTAAATAAACCCCTGTATAAATACAGACTTAACTAAAGGCCACAAAAAACCACAATCCCAAAAGTGGTATTTAATTGGCGACACCTGTATAGTCTAAAACATTGTATAAAAGTTATACATAAACATATTTTAACCCTTGCCTTTGGCTGTAATTTCTTTTTTCAGCTGATATTTGTATCATGGATTGCGATAAAGAGGTAATGATGTTTTTTACAGATACTACAGCACAAAACTCACATGCTTACACTACAGTATATCTAATTATGTGTTTACATTGTATAATTGTACTTACACATATTTGAATGACATCAATCTGGTTATGGATAATGTGCTTTAATTAATTTGTATAGAGAATATTTTCACTTAAGCCACATTGTTGCTTGTAAGTTCAACTACAACATGCATATGATTTTAATTAAAGGTTGTTACTTTTATGCATTATCTTGTTTTATTTCAAATTGTTATTCTGGCCCATAAACTGATTTTAAGTATTTGAAATTATGAAAGAGATCTGAACATTACATGTTTCTAACAGAACTGCTATAAAACTAAATAATATGCTAACATGGACTAATTGCCTATTATATAATTTTCATTGAACCATACCAAACACATTCTGCTGTTGTGATATGTTTTATTTATTCTTTATTGCACATTTCTTGCAGTTAAATGAAGTTGAACAGATTTTCAACACAATTGAAAATGGGTAAGTTAATTGGACCTACCAAAGAATTAGATATTATTTTTGTTGAAGTAATTCCACATGCTTAGATTAGTAACTGATTTCTTCTGCACATCTTTTTTTCGACATCGGTAACCATTGTATTTAGTTAATAGTAGTCTTGATATGGTTGGAGAAACCGGTGCTGCAAGGTAAAGCTGGTGGCTCCTGGATTAGGTGGGGAAATTAAAGTGATATGATGTGCTTTTTAACTGTTGGAGCTTTTTTTTTTGCTTCGAGCATTTTCAATGGGTGAATGGAATGGGGTGAAAGGTTAGATACACACGTCACTGTTTTTTACACACATCAACAATCAATCTTAATCACCCATCTGAATAAACTACTTTTGAAAATACTTTTGGAATGTTAATATTTTATATTTCATTTTTTTTTCTGTTTTAGTGAAACTGTATCAGAAGAGGAAGAAGAAATGGTACTGTACATACAGAAAATTATATGTACAGTGGACACAAATTTGAACATTTTTAAAAATTTCTAAATAGTGAATTTCATCTAAATTGATAATAGGTCTAGTAATGAAATAAACTTTTTAAAAATTTCAAACATTCGTCAGTGAATTTCAACTAAAGAAATTCGGCCACAAAATGGTGCCTGTCACATTATCAGTTACACTTCTAAACAATCCATTACTCTTATCTGAATAGTGTATCAAGTTCTTGCATGCACTATGGCAATTATCCATTAGAAGGTATGGGAGTAGAGCATCCTAAGGGTGCAAACAAGACAGGGCTGGTAGGTCTAGAACTTGGCCTTTCTCACACATGTCCAATTCCTTACTATTGCAAAGAGAACGAGATGATGCTGCGTCATATAGCTCTCTCAATAACGGTAAAATTTAATATAAAGAATTATAATAGTAAATAGGCCCTATGTCTGGGGAAGCTCTGTAGAGAGTAAAATTTAAGCAATATTTGAAGCTATTGAAAATTTACTTTATTGATATATGTTATAAAAAAAAACTAATTTATACTTGTTTTGTTTGGCTATAGATGTGTTGCACCTTATGCGGTGATAATGTCTGCGACATTGGAGACCACATGTTTCATGAACATGGAGAACCAGTGTAAGTAACCAACTGATATCTGATTAGCCCAATAATTTATTAAATTTTGTCTATTTGTGAATTTTGCATTTGTGTGTGTGAATGGAGTACTTTTTATGGTTGTTAATTACATATTACTTTCAAAAATTGTAATCTTATTTAGTGCAATAAATAATTTAAGATTTGCACACGTTAATAATATATTAGATAGATAATAATAAAATACAAAAATGAGGTAAAAAGTGGGATGTTCTATTCAAGGAGGCTGAGCCGATTTGAATAGAACATTTCGTTCTATTGAATAAATTTGAAACATTCATTATTTGTATACACAACAATTATTGAAAATAGTAGAACGAGTAAATATTGACATCCTTTTAATCTGTACACTTGATTTAAAGCAAATGCGTGCCAGTCACACGCCTAGTTGAGGTTGGGGCAAGGGCCTCTTATATAATATGAAGCAATCAAATGATATGCATTTAGGCAAGTGTTGTATTAAACAGACTATTAAACATGTATAATGCACCAATCAAATGGCAAGAATCTAAACAAGCATTGTATAATAATAGATACTAGCATATACCCGTGCTCCGCACAGTGTTGAATGAGTCGGGAAAGGTGGCGATCATGATTGCTGAATGGGGAAGTTGAGGAGGCAATTGTTGTGGATGTTACGGATACCAACAATGTCATTATTTTTCATTAAATAGAAAACAGAGACATTTAAATATCTAAGAATAAATTATCAAATATAATTTAATAAACTTGGTTTAAACTTTCTTTTCTTCAAAATATAATACACTATCATTAGTCAAAATTATCAAATTAAAATTAATAATTAAAAAATAAAAACCATACAAGGATAAAACAGGCTAGCTCATTAGATTATGGCATTTAGAAAAGGATGGACGTCTTTGTAAATTTGAGTGTCTTTGCAGCACACTGTAGTCCTTGTGAGGAATTATTGAGCAGTGTGATCAAGGGTGGATCCAGAATGTTTCAGTTTCAGAATAATTAAATAAGCGAATAGCACATATATTGCATTGAAATTTAAAAAACAATTAGTGGCAAAACTGGGCAGATGTATTAATAAAATCTTATAGGAATCCTATTGGTTTATTATAAGAATCCTATAGGTATATTATTGAAATCTTATAGAATTCCTATAGGTAAACTGTTAGAATCTTATAGGAATCCTATAGATGTATTAATAAAATCTGATAGGAATCCTATTGGTTTATATTAGAATCTTATAAGAATCCTATTCCCGGTATATTATTGAAATCTTATAGAAATCCTATAGTTATATTGTTAGAATCTTATAGGGATCAAGGTATATTATTAGAATCTTATAGGAATCCTATAGGTATATTATTAGAATCAAAAATGAATTCTATGGGTTTATGATAATCTTATAGGAATCCTATAGGTATTATTATAAATCTTTTAGGAATTTTTAGGTTTATTATTAGAATCTTATAGGAATCCTATACCGTAGTTATATTATTAGAAGCAAAATTAGAAAACAAAAATTAAGACTTTAAAAATTAATTTAGGCATAGTTTCCTTTCTAAAATTGTAACAGCTTCCAGGGAATCTTTCCCTTCCCCTGGGAAAACAATGTTTGTCAGGAAGAAAAAATACATATGTAGGCCTACTTTCTACATTATTTCTAAGCCTCTGAAACCTCTAAATTGTCATATTTTTGGGAGATTTTCCCTGCTTCCCTATTCTGCTGAAATAATAGAAAAAAATAAATTTATATTATGAAAGTCCTGGCAGTATAATTAACATTACATACCAAAATCTAGGCCTATACAAAATTATGGTGTATAATAAAACATACAACTTTAAAACACAAGTTGACAAGTTAACAATAACATATGTTGTCATTTAATCTGTTCAGCCAACTACAGATAATCTCAAATTACTTAATTTGATTGGTCACTTTATCCATGTTTATCACTGAAGGCCATGGAAATTAACAAAGGTACTTTTTTGAATGTTATCAGTAAACTGAAATTTGCTAGTGGATTAGAGCTCTTTCTCAGTGCACATTCATGATGATGAAACAGGCAGTTTAACCATATTTTCTGAAGTATTTCAGCAGTACTAATAGGTAAGAATTGTTTTTCTATTATTATTCATTTAATGCTGTTTCAATTGGCGCATTAGACTTTTAAGTCAAAAATTGGATTGATTTCGTTTGGACTGGATCTCTAGGCATAGGAGCATAGCTAGAGGAAACAAGCATGCTATGACCTAGGCCTATTATTAAGAAAAGACAGAACTGAGGATATTCCAAGGAGGGCTAAGCTCAGCCTGCCCTTTAATTTAAGTATTGGAGGGTGGTAAGTTGGGCTGTGTTCTCACTTATTTATTATTGTAAAATCCATGATATGATTTTTTTAATGATCTTTAGGGGTAGGCCTAGGCCTCTATAGGCTAGGCCTATGCTACTGGTATTAATATCATTATTACCAACAACAACTACAAAACAAAATATCAAAAATATCTTTCAGCATGTGAAGCAAGGGTGAAAATCCGAAGCCATCATGATTCAATATTTCAAACCTAGTTTGGTCACGCTGCAGAATTCACAATGGCATCTTTTGGCAAGATTTCCAATTTACTTTGCTACCATTGGACAAGAAAAAGCACGGATATAGACAGCTCATACAGAAAATTGCTGGTTTACACACAACTGTAATGCGACCGATTTTTGAACAGGGTTCTGTATAATAAACTCTAGTTGAGGCTTTAATATAAATTAGAAAAAAAAAATCTGATTTGAAGACTGTAAAGCATTTAGGTACCGCTGGAATATGAGGTATGTGCATCAGTAAGGCTTAAGACGAACAATATTATGTGAAGGGGTATGCAAGTCATTGAGACCCTAGGGATTAATATCCCTACCCCATGATGCATAGTTGATGTTTTTAATTAAAGAAATCATGGTTTGTATACTGTATCTTGAACTCAGTGTATTTTGTATGTCTGCAGGAGTTGTTTAAGCCATTATTATTTTTCCATCCAGTAGCCACTCCAGCTCGAAATCAAACGCATCAATCATTCAATACTGCTTGTGCATGCAAACAATATTGGTGCAGTGGAACCAACGGATGTCAACAACCAGCTAACCCATCAATAACAATTTACTAAGCAACCATTGCTTGCATTAACATTAACAAACTATATGTATTTATATTTACAAAAGTAAGAAATTTATATAAATCTGTAATAAATCATTATCTACAGCTTTCTTATAAGAATCTTATGAGACAACTAAAGCATTCACAGAGGATTCCTGCAAGACACCTATACCTTTAGGAAATCTATAGGATAATAAAGATAATACTTATAGGATTCCTATATAATTCTTATAGGAAACATATTAAAGTAACCATAATATGACCCTAAGAAACTGTAATACGGATATCAAATCCAAAAATATAAAACTAATAGATATGGGAACAGTGCAATTCCTTTTCTCATCCACTGCCTTAACGAGAAATGCTGAGAATTAGATTGCTAGAAAATACGCGTTAAATTGATATTGCCTATATAACATTGGCAAATGTTATATTTTTATTGAGGCTGGTCCATATTTTATATTTATAAACATGATGCCTATTTTATATACTTTGTATTTGAATAGGTCTTAATTTTGAATAACTATTTTACTAACATGTATATATAATTAGTATCTATATTGTCTAGTTGTGTTAAAGTAACGTTTGTAATTAACTGTCTTGAAATAACTTTTTATATTGTAAATTTTACATTTTGTTACACCATGTAATTCAGCTTATATGCTGCGAATTGGTTTGTTGAAATAAAAGATAATGATTAAAATTCCTATAGGATACTTATATGACTCCTATAGGATTCCTAAAGATTCCTATAGGATTCCTAAGGGATATCTATTGAAATAATCCTATAGGATCCTATAGATGTGACGAAAAATCTATAAGATTCCTATAGGATTTTCTCTTATAGGATCCTATAGGACATTTTTGTAAGGGCCCTACGGGATCTTCCCGTTGCTTTGGGCTGCTCTCTTGTAAGTGAAAGTACAGAAATATACATTGAGTAGGTCTAGCCAAGTTGGGTATGAGAGAAGTGTTTGTCTTGAATCAAGGTGGATGCATGTATAAAGACTTATCCGAACTACTGACATTCAAACATTGTCCCGACGTGTTTACGTAACTTCAAGGAATTGATTGGTGGAGATGGCTTGGCAGGCTATATCTTAATGCACTATCCAAATCGACCCTTATTCGAGAGATAGAGGATAGGCCCTAGGTATGCTACAGTAACTACACCTGAGCCTAGGCCCCTAGATCTAGGCCTATCTGTGATGACATCATACTGTAGGCTAGGGTAGGCCGCGCCTTGGCTAGAGCCTAGGCCTGGGCCAGAGCTGTGCCTATGAATACAGATCATTTCGGTCGGTCCGTCATTTCGGTCGCGATAAACAGCCTCAGTAAACGCCGATGTACGCACTAGTGCTTTATGTTTGAAAAGTAATTTTTAAAGGGTTCTGTATTTTTAAAGTTTTTTTGTTGCGTGTTTCAGACTGGGTGTTAAGTTGTCTTTTTTTTTTTTACGATGCTTGTCTATCATAGGCCTAAATATTCATTGTATTTTTTTAGTATGATTGTTGTTTTTAATTTTTACGATTGTTATTAATTACAAGTAATTTGAATATAATTTTAGCGTGTTCTTTTTCTTCTTACAGATTACATATTTCTATTTATCAATTTCTGAATTATTCATAATAAAGGCCTAGGAATGTTGTTACGATTATGATTTAATTTGTTTAATCAAATATACTTTTATATCAGAATATTAAAATATATGTATTTGTACTTTAAACTATAGTATTTTACAATTCATGTATTTTTTTCATAAATATGATCATCAGATTGATGAATCGAAGTTAATGGTGACATGAAATAGGTGAACACACTTGAATACCTTCACTGCCACTGCCATGACCTGCTAAAAATAGCTAGACATACTTCTGTCTTTGCAGTGTAATACAGCATAGAGAAAATTTCTCTATGAATACAGTATGTTCACATTCCTGAAGGCGGCGTACAAAAAATATGCCTTCTCACCCTCATGGGCACCGTTGGAACCTTGGTTGTGTTAAAGTATCTTTCTGATTTTATGGTTAGTTACCAAGCAACTAGTACAGGAAGGTCTCCAAGTACTGTGAGTGAATTTTTCTAGCTTTAGAAGGAAGCCCGCCCCGAAGACCGAAACTATGGAATTATTAACATGTATTTAAAATTATACAGTATATTAAAACTGCATTTTACTATGTATTTCATAAACATCAGAATATGTATAAAAAATGGAAATAAAACAAACAAGAAAATACAAACTCTGTGCTGCTTCACCTCAAAAGTACGGGAATCCTATAGAATAGGACTAGAAAGAGTCATTCTGTTGGGCTTATGAATATAAAGAAGCCTGAAATAGGCCATTAAAATTTGTTTAATTATAAATATATTTAAAATTTTATGTGGAAAATAAATATGAAAATACAGTACTATATAATAATTTCCTTCATATTCATTCATCATATAATTCAGTAGCCTATGTTCATTTATCAAATTATAAACATGAACAGAACATTCAAGATACAGTAAATGGAAACGCAACAGACAAGAAAACAAATGTATGAAAAACTAATCTATTGACTGTATTTATTTCATAAATCTCTATTCAATTTATGCATTAATAAAATATATATCGCAACAAACGTTAAAGAGAAACTTGTCTCAAACCAAGTCGACTTTGTAAAATTTTCGTTGTTTCAGTAAAAAAAGAAAAATAATATATATACACGTAATATTAATAATCATAAACTATAATATTATAGTACAGTAATACAAATAATTGTTTCAACGAATGTTTTATGCAAGTTTTGTGTTTATAAAAATACTATACTGCTTAGCTCCCTGGTTCCAGATTTGCGGTCGCACCGTCGGCGCGCTACACCGCGACCGAAATGCATAACGAAAATAGGCCTGTGTAGACTAGGGCTGGCCAGTATGGTTTGGCCGAGGTTATATCATGACTTGTGACCACTTGTATCTTTATTTTTACCTGATCGACATGCCATTTATTGCTAATGTTTTGTGCCATAAAACTACAATATACGGGAACATGCTTGTCACCCATTGACGAACGCGAGAAGTACTGGGCGGTGATGTAATGAAGCTGCGAAAACATAGACAAGTTCTTTGACGGCCTGACTCGATAATTTTTAGACCGAAGCATTGCAGTACAGAATAGATGTGACTAATTGTATTTATGTGACGTAAGCAACTTGCGAAACACAAAGCACTGATTTTCGGTGTTTTTTTTCCCGTTGTTTTCCAATATCCAGCCTTAAAAAGTAGCGGAATGTGGTCGTGACATATATAAGCCCCAGTGTATGAGATATGAGCACATTCCTGCCAACGGTTTCAAAGGAGATAGAGGAAGTTACACAGTGGCGATTAGCAGAATGAATATAAAGTATAGATTAACCAATGCGATATACATTGCTGGGTTGACCTAATATTTTTTTTTAATTGAAATATATATTTATATATCATCTATTATCTTGCATATTCATTTGACCTTTACAATTCTTTTGTATTTCAGTGAAAAAAAATCCAAGGCTCCATCAAAGCTGCGTGCAAGGAAGGTGAAAAATTACTACTAAAAGATGTTTGTTTTTTTAGTACTTTACTAAACTTTACTTTACTTTTCTAATTATTCAACCAACTTTCCATAAGTAGGGCCTATGCGAGTTAAAATAATGAATTAAACAGCTTACTTGAACAGATTCAGTTTTTAAAAATCAACCTACTATATTTGAATAAATTAAATAAATATAACATACAGTAATTACCGTACCAGTGTTCTGGAATGTAATGATTTTTGTTAAATGCAATTAATTATGCAATAGTGCCGTTTATTAGTTTCATGAGTTTTATTAATGCACCATGATTCATTCTTTCGGATGTGCACTTAACAGATAATATGGTTTTTAAATTTATAAGCAATTACATACAAAATTTTAGTGCAACTTCATCGATTTTTTAGAATTGTCTACTATGTGGAAAAAAAACCACAAACACATCAAGGCATATCAAAGCTGTACACAGAGTGAACGATGAGTTTACCAAGAGATGCCTTGGAGAAATGAAAAAGAAGTGAGTACTGTATTCCTAAGTTAAATACCATTTTGTAATTTTTGCTGTGGTGCAAATTAAAAATGTTCATTCATAAAAAGGAATGTGTAAAAATATAATAATAATTTTAATTAACTATTTGACAGTGATTTTTATGTTTAATTTTCTAGAAATAGGACAGAAATGAACAAACCGCCACTTAAAGTCTGCAAGATCTGCAATTCCAATGTGGTGAGATTAGATCGGCATCTGATCAATGTACACCACCTAAAGGTATTGTATTGAGCTACTAGGTAATTTATACAGATACAATTTTAAACACTTTTATCATAGTACATTTCTATTTCTTATTTATAAACATGTTGTTACATTGTCATTCCAGATTTTCCAGAAGTATGCATGTTTTTTTCTTTAATTTTGAGGTGTATGCAAATTTTATAAGTCCACAATGATGATATAACAAGTTTATAGCAATATATGTAATACAGCCTCCAACCAATATACTTTAACATAATTTACATTTTTTTCTTTTTGGCATAACAATAATCATAATCTTTAATGGTTTGTAATTAATTATTTTGTGAATCTATATTATATGTATTTTATATTTATATAATCTTTTTAGACACTTCTCAGATTTTGCTCTATTTGCACGTTTGTATAAAATAAACAATACTAAGAATCAAAAATGTTTTAAACACTTAATTTATAGAACAATGATGAAGAGTACAAGAAAGCACAGTTATCAACAAAAAAGATTCCTGTTGAAGGTATGATTCTAAATCATGACATGGTTACATTTTCCCAAATAAATATTACATCTGTAACTTCTTTTTATGAAATAGAATTCTATTTTATATTTTATATTAAACAAAATGTGAGATTTCATATCAGATTCAGATTCAAGTTTATTTGTCCTCATGGAAATTACATAGGTCGTTCAAAGCTCAAAATACATACAATTAAATAAAGTTTGCATACAAATATCATATAATAACATATATTAATATACAATACAACAGACTATACATTAAGTTAATAGTAGATAAAACACTGTACAGTACATGATTCTAGTATATTTTCTCATGTCCCACCCATATTACATTATAACTAACTCCAGTTGACTGCTTATAGTGTTATTATTAAGAGTTTATAGTATTAAGAGTTCTAAATGAATTTCTAGAGGACATAGTCAGAGTATAATGAAAGGCACTACATAAATAAAAAATATAATTTCCATCCTTAACTAGATGACACCTGTAATTTTAAGACATACCTTCTGAAAAGCAGGCGTTACAAGCTAAGGCAAGCTAAGCAGTGTGTGTCTGAATTTAATCAACTCACTGGAGGACGTGATGATAACATTTATGATGCGAGATATTTAAGACAGTAGGTTATTTTAATTTAATTATTAGTTATACCCACATTCTACTACATAAAGCAACCTTGGAGAATTTTTAAAAACCATCATAATTTGATTAATACAGATTTTTTGATATAAAACATAAAAGGTTTAGTATTTGGAAATGGTGTAGCAAGTCACAATGCATGCTAATACAGACTATTAAGACACAGTAAATGTTTATTTCTAATTGACTGAAGCCACATTATCTGTTCTTTTCCAAATGTTTCAATTAACAAACTGTATATCTAGTCTAAGAGATATGCACGGTAATGTAACTCATAATTTTCTTATTTCATTAGCAAGGTTAACGAGTTGTTAGACACAAAAACGGCAAGTACCGTAAGGCATTTCCTAACAAGTGCGCAAAAGTATGTGACTTTTGAACTGGATAAACCTGCAGCCAATGTTTTAAAGGCTCAATCAATAATTAGATTATTATCAAAACAACTTGCAAAAGACATGGCTAAACCAAGAGAGAAAAAGAAATGCAAAATAAATGGTAAGAGTTGAGATTTCATTTCATCAAATAATCCAAAAAAACATTTTAGATGAGACTTTCATTCTTAACAGTGGCGTATCTAGGGGGAGTGCATGGGGAATGCACGCCCCTCCAAAAATTAATCGCGCCCTCCCCCAGTCGCCCACCCCCAAAAATCATGGTCAAATAGTTAAAAATCACCTAAAATCAGCTTATTTTGGGAGTAAGCGCCCTCAAGTGATCATAAGCCCCACTTCACCTTCGCGCCTCTCATCAGCAACCCCATTTCAAGACTTCTAGATATGCCACTGGTTCATTCTTTATACTGTACCACTAAAATCCTTAAGATTCTTGGTTTTGTTTAAGACAAGCATATTACCTAACAAATCCAGGTGTTCATGTTTAGGTTATATTATTATGAATTACTATTTTTTTTTTAAATGTTTATTACTATCATTATTATTATTAATATTATTGTTAGTAATTAATTAGTAGTTAAGGATCATATGTTCATATGTTTGCGTATGGTATCCTGGGCACATAAGGATAACAGTTGATTTCAACTAAAAGGTTGAATAAATAAAAAGGTTTAACAAAACATCTTTATTTTCGCAATTCCTAATAAAGGCTGGATGACTTAGTCCTTCCATGTGAAAGCATGAAAAAAGCCTTAAAATTGCAAGTCTGGTGACATGCAACTAATAACATACCAACAAATTGAGTTTTTTTACTCAGTGAATTTGAATAGGTGTAGAGTTTCAAAAACCAAAATTAATTTGTTCAACATGGCAATGCAGGGTTGAAACAAATTGGCCGCCGAAGGCAGACCATCTGGAGGGGTCCGGGGCATGCTCCCCCGGGAAATTTTGAAATTTTCAGTTTAGGGAGTTCGACCGAACCACCAATGAAATCGCCCCAGCATCTGACAGTGCTCTGTAAATGTTAAAATTTAGCTCATTAGATTATTAAGTTCAGTTTATTGCATAAATTATCTTCTTTTTAGATGAGATGATTACAGGTGAAGAGGAACAACAGTTTATTAGTAAAGCCACTCCAATTAATGATGCCTTGAAAGGTAATACTGTAATAATAACACAATTGTGTTCATTTAAATTTGTGTGTAAGAAAAGGTTTGATTAGCAATGGGGAAATATTTAGCAGAAAATTTTGAAGTACTAGAACAAAAAGCCTGACTATGAACTTGACAAGGGTAGAAAAATGGAATGGAAGAACTTATGATGGGTGTTCTCTCCTTTGTTTGAAAAATCAAAATAAGCATACCAAAAACAAATTCAATTTATAAAACAATATAAATCCAGAACAGATTTAAAGCTAACAAAGGCTCTAACCTTAACTGTCACATATTTTTTTTTTTCAGACTGTGAATTTAATAATGATAATAATGGTCGGCTTACAGAGCGCATATCATAGAGACCTCTATATAACATAAATAAGAATACAAATATAATGATACTTAACTAATCCTACTCCTTAAACTAAGCATGGTTTGGCCGTTGGCTCCGTGGAGTTTATCCGTCCTTTGTTCAGCTTTTTCTTCTTATTGCTGCTGGGTGACCATTCACCCTCTCATCCAAAGGCCGCTAAGGCCGTAGATGGGGCTGCCAGTTAGTCACCGGCGAATCGAGCGGATGCATTTTAACATCATACCCAGGACATAATAATAATATGTTATATTTATTTAGCGCTTAATGCCAACAAGTCCTCTAAGTGCTTCACATTACTACCCCCGGTCATTGAATTAGACGCCTATGGAACACAAACTGTTCCATAAAATTGCAGCAGCTACATCAGCGCATTTTGGCATTTAACCCTACCAGGTACCCATTAATACTCCTGGGTGGAGAGAAGCAATGTAGATAAAGTGCCTTGCCCAAGGACACAAGCAAAATGCACAGCGAGGGGATTGTAACCCCGACCTCGATGTTGGGAAACCAAACCGTTCCCACTGTGCTATAAACCACTTCTACAATTTCAAAAATCAAGTATAGATAACTGACTTTATAAAACAAAATGTTTAACTTGGTACATTATTATGACTGACAGGCACCAGGATAGATGATTCTAAAACTGCTTTACAGTGACAGCGGCAGGATTTTCCCAATGGGGGATCTAAGGTCCCAGACGAGGAAAAAGTGAGCGTGGTCAGGCATCGCTAAAAACTTTTCAAAAGTGGTCCGAAAATATGAGACTTTAGTGGTTTCAAAGGCTTATTTAATCAATTTTAGTCTATTATATGTACAAAATACATATAAATATGTACAAAATACATTTGAATTGTTTTGAATTTTTGTTTCTCCACGACGAATTGTAGTTTTTCTCAACCACTGCTGCTTTATTATTTTATAACTAACTGTTAATTAAATTTACTATTTTATACAATTTTGTTCATAATCTATTTAATTATTTTTCTATTTTCATAAAGGGAGAAAAGAGTCTTTTTTACCTTGTAATTTAATCCCCAGGGTGGGATGAGCTCTAATCAGAAACAATTTAATGCATGAATTTTGCAGTTCACTTCCATAACTGGATTACATGCAACATTTTACAACATTTATGTACAATGTATACGATGATAATTGGTTTTTAAATTGTATTTGATATGAGCCTTATCATGAAGGGACAGGCAAGCATCTAATTGCTACATTTAGAGACTCAATATAATTTTGACATTTTGTTTTCAGAAAAGATTACGAACGGCAGCGGCATTACTGTTAAAGAAACCGTGTTTTTTCGATCGTATATAATCTCGTTGTTATGCATTCGCAATGCATGTCGTGCAGGTGTCATTACAAACATGCTTCTGAAAGAATTTGACCGAGCTGAATATATTCAAGGAGAATATGCAATAACGGTAAGTAAACAAGATATAAGAAAGAAAAAATAATGTAATAAAATATGAAGAAATTGTATAAATTGTAAATTTAATTACCAGTTATAAAATAATCAATTTTAGTATCATCCATCCTAACTTTCTAATCTGATTAGTGGACCTTTCGGTTTTAACTAGATATGTATGAAATTATTTTATCAACATTGTTTAAGGAAAGTCAAGGGGTCTAGCTGATATACAGTATTTACACATTTAACATGACACATAAATTAAAAGTTACTTAAAACTTTACAGAATAATTATGGCACCTAATAACTTAGACCAGGATACAGGTACAATTGCATATAAAACTATCATAAAAAAAATGACAATTAATATTAAATGGTTTTACATATTATATGCACACAATACTGTATATAAAATGGCTGAAACATACTTTTTTTTACTTGATTAGGTTTCAAATCACAAAACATCTTATCAAGGACCAGCAATTTTGATTCTTGAGAAAGACCTCTATGAATTAATGAAAATGTACAGAAAACAAGTTCATCCAATTGTCGGCGCTGCATTAGGCCAGACATTCTTCAAAACAAACAGCGGTCAGGAAATCAGACCATGCCAGGATTTAACAAGACTATGGCATAATTTGGGAGTAAGAAAAGAAAAAACCATCAACTGCACCCATTTTCGAAAGAAAATTGCTACTATGGTAAGACCCACTTCATAATGAAATTTACAAGACTTTTACCTGTTCTTTTTAAACTTTAGATTCAATAAACTAAAAATGTAATTCACTATAATTATATTGTGGTCAAGTGGAATATTGATACTATAAAACTGGCAAATATTCCAGTTCTCAACAAAGTACCAATGTTCTGCAATAAGTGTGAATGCTTTTTGTTAAGTGCAAATTAATTATGCAGTGCTGTTTATTAGTTTTATGAGTTTTATTAATTGCACCATGATTCATTCTTTCGGATGTGCACTTAACAGATAATATGTTTTTTAAATTTATAAGCAATTACATGCAAAATTTTAGTGCAACTTTATCGTTTTTTTAGAATTGTCCACTATGTGGAAAAAAAACCACAAATACATCAAGGCATATCAAAGCTGTACACAAAATGAACGACGAGTTTACCAAGAGATGCCTTGGAAAAATGAAAAAGAAGTGAGTACTGTATTCCTAAGTTAAATACCATTTTGCAATTTTTGCTGTGCTGCAAATTAAGAATGTTCATTCATAAAAAGGAATGTGTAAAAATATAATAATTATAATAATTTTAATTAACTATTTGACAGAGATTTTTATGTTTAATTTCCTAGAAATAGGACAGAAATGAACAAACTGCCACTTAAAGTCTGCATGCTCTGCAATTCCAATGTGGTGAGATTAGATTGGCATCTAATCACTGTACACCACCTAAAGGTATTGTATTGAGCTACATAGGTAATTTACACAGATACAATTTTAAACACTTTTATCATAGTACATTTCTATTTCTTATTTATAAACATGTTACACTGTCATTCCAGATTTTCCAGAAGTATGCATGTTTTTTTCTTGCAAATGCGAATTTTATAAGTCCACAATGATGATATAACATGTTTATAGCAATATATGTAATACAGCCTCCAACCAATATACTTTAACATAATTTATATTTTTTTCTTTTTGGCATAACAATAATTATAATCTTAATGGTTTGTAATTAATTATTTTGTGAATTTATATCATATGTATTTTATATTTATATAAAGTTTTTGGACACTTCTCAGATTTTTCTCTATTTGTACTCTTTTGGCAATTTGTATGTTTGTATAAAATAAACAATACTAAGAACCAAAAATGTTTTAAACACTTAATTTATAGAACAATGATAAAGCGTACAAGAAAGCACTGTTATCAACAAAAAAGATTCCTGTTGAAGGTATGATTCGAAACATTAAATCATGACATGTTTACATTTTCCCAAATAAATGTTACATCTGTAACTTCATTTTATGAAATATAATTCTATTTCATATTTTATATACAACAAAATGTGAGATTTCATATAGTAGATAAAACACTGTACAGTACATGATTCTAGTATATTTTCTCATGTCCCACTAATATTAAATTATAACTAACTCCAGTTGACTGCTTATAGTGTTATTAAGAGTTCTAAATGAATTTCTAGAGGACATAGTCATAATATAATGAAAGGCACTACATAAATAAAAAATATAATTTCCATCCCTAACTTAACTAGATGACACCTGTAATTTTAAGACATACCTTCTGAAAAGCAGGCATTACAAGCTAAGGCAAGCTAAGCAGTGTGTGTCTGAATTTAATCAACTCGCTGGAGGACGTGACGATAATATCTATGATGCGAGATATTTAAAACAGTAGGTTATTTTAATTTAATTATTAGTTATACCCACATTCTACTACATAAAGCAACCTTGTAGAAATTTTAAAAACAATCATAATTTGATTAATACAGATTTTTTAATATAAGACATAAAAGGTTTAGTATTTGGAAATGGTGTAGCAAGTCACAATGCATATGCTAATACAGACTATTAAGACACAATAAATGTTCATTTCTAATTGACTGAAGCCACATTATCTGTTCTTTTCCAAATGTTTCAATTAACAAACTGTATATCTATTCTAAGAGATATGCACGGTAATTAACTCATAATCTTTGTTATTTCATTAGCAAAGTTAATGAGTTGTTAGAGACAAAAACGGCAAGTACCGTAAGGCATTTCCTAACAAGTGCGCAAATGTACTTAGAGTATGTGACCTTTGAACTGGATCAACCTGCAGCCAATGTTTTAAAGGCTCAATCAATAATTAGATTATTATTGAAACAACTTGCAAGAGACATGGCTAATCAAAGAGAGAATAAGAAATGCAAAATAAATGGTAAGAGTTGAGATTTCATTTCATCAAATAATCCTTAAAACATTTCAAGTTTTAGTTATAAGACCTAACCTTCTAAACGGTGGCATATCTAGGGGGAGTGCGTGGGGGGTGCACGCCCCTCCAATAAATAATCGCGCCCTCCCCCCAGTCGCCCACCCAACAAAATCAAGTAGTTAAAAATCACCTAAAATCAGCTTATTTTGGGAGTTAGCGCCCTCAACTGATCATCAAGTCCCCCCATTTCACCTTCGCGCCTCCCATCAGCACCCCCATTTTAAGACTTCTAGATACGCCACTGCTTCTAAAAACACATTCTTTATACTATACCACTAAAATCCTTTAAAATCTTGGTTTTGTTTAAGACAAGCATATTACCGTACCTAACAAATCCAGGTGTTCATGTTAAGGTTATATTATTATGAATTACTATTTTTTAAAAATTATTATTACTATCATTATTATTATTAATATTATTATTAGTAGTTAATTAGTAGTAGTTAAGGATCATATGTTCATATGTTTGCGTATAGTATCCTGGGCACATAAGGATAACAGTTGACTTCAAAATATCTTCATTTTCGCAATTCCTAATTAAGGCCGGATGACTTAGTCCTTCCATGTGAAAGCATGAAAAAAGCCTTAAAATTGAAAGTCTGGTGACATGAAACTAATACCATACCTACAAATTAAGTTTTTTACTCAGTGAATTTGAATAGGTGTAGAGTTTCAAAAACCAAAATTAATTTGTTCAACATGGCAATGCAGGGTTGAAACAAATTGGCCGACGAAGGCAGACCATCTGGAGGGGGTTCGACCGAACTACCCCTGGATTCGCCCCAGCATCTGACAGTGCTCTGTAAATGTTAAATTTGAGCTCATTAGATTATTAAGTTCAGTTTATTGCATAAATTATCTTCTTTTTAGATGAGATGATTACAGGTGAAGAGGAACACCAGTTTATTAGTAAAGCCACTCCAATTAATGATGCCTTGAAAGGTAATACTGTACTAATAACACAATTGTGTTCATTCAAATTTGTGTGCAAGAAAAGGTTTGATTAGCAATGGCGGAATATTTAGCAGAACATTTTTTAAGTACTAAAACAAAAAGCCTATGAACTTGACAAGGGTAGAGAAATGGAATGGAAGAACTTATAATGGGTGTTCCCTCCTGTTGTTTGAAAAATCAAAATAAGCATACCAAAAACAAATTCAATTTATAAAACAATCTAAATCCAGAACAGATTTAAAGCTAACAAAGGCTCTAACCTTAACTGTAACATATTTTTTTTTTCAGACTTTGAATTTAATAATAATAATAATGGTCGGCTTATAGAGCGAATATCATAGAGATTCTATGTGCTTAACAAAAATAAGAATACAAAAATAATGATACTAATCCTACTCCTTAAACTAAGCATGGTTTGGCCGTTGTCTCCGAGGAGTTCATCTGCCCTTTGTTCAGCTATTTTTCTTATTGCTGCTGGGTGACCATTCACCCTCCCATCCAAAGGCCGCTAAGGCCGTAGATGGGTTGCCAGTTATTCGCCAGCGATTCGAGCGGATGCATTTTAACGTCATACCTAGGACATAATAATATGTTATATTTATATAGCGCTTAATGCCAACAAGGCCTCTAAGCTCTTCACATTACTACCCCCGGTCATTGTATTAGAGACTTATGGAACACAAAATTGTAGCAGCTAAATTTTCCCAACGGGGGATCTAAGGTCTCCAACGAGGAAAAAGTGGGCGTGGTTGGGCGTCGCTAAAAACTTTTCCAAAGTGGTCCGAAAATATGACACTTTAGGGGTTTCAAAGGCTTATTTAATCGATTTTAGTCTATTATTATGTACAAAATACATATAATTGTTTTGAATTTTTTTTTTCTGGGCCGACAAATTGTAGTTTTTCTCCCCCACTGCTGCTTTATTATTTTATAACTGTTAATTAAATTTACAATTTTATACAATTTTGTTCATAATCTATTTCATTAATTTCCTATTTTCATAAAGGGAGAAAAGAGTCTTTTTTACCTTGTAATTTAATCCCCAGGGTGGGATGAGCTCTAATCAGAAACAATTTAATGCATGAATTTTGCAGTTCACTTCCATTAACTGGATTACATGCAACATTTTACAACATTTATGTACAATGTACACAATGATAATTGGTTTTTAAATTGTATTTGATATGAGCCTTATCATGAGGGGACAGGCAAGCATCTAATTGCCACATTTAGAGACTCAATATAATTTTGTCATTTTGTTTTCAGAAAAGATTATGAACGGCAGCGGTATTACTGTTAAAGAAACCATGTTTTTTCGATCGTATATAATCTCGTTGTTATGCATTCGCAATGCATGTCGTGCAGGTGTCATTACAAACATGCTTCTCAAAGAATTTGACCGAGCTGAAAATATTCGAGGAGAATATGCAATAACGGTAAGTAAACAAGATATAAGAAAGAAAAAATAATGTAATAAAATATGAAGAAATTGTATAAATTGTAAATTTAATTACCAGTTATAAAATAATCAGTTTTTGAATCATCCATCCTAACTTTCTTATCTGATTAGTGGACCTTTCGGTTTCAACTAGATATGTATGAAATTATTTTATCAACATTGTTTAAAGAAAGTCAAGGGGTCTAGCTGATATATTTACACATTTAACATGACACATAAATTAAAAATCACTTAAAACTTTATAGAATAATTATGGCACCTAATAACTTAGACCAGAGTGTTTAGGTACAATTGCATATAAAACTATCATAAAAAAAATGACAATTAATATTAAATAGTTTTACATATTATATGCACACAATATATAAAATGGCTGAAACATACTTTTTTTTACTTGATTAGATTTCAAATCACAAAACATCTTATCAAGGACCAGCAATTTTGATTCTTCAGAAAGACCTCTATGAATTAATGACAATGTACAGAAAACAAGTTCATCCAATTTTCGGCGCTGCATTTGGCCAGACATTCTTCAAAACAAACAGCGGTCAGGAAATCAGACCATGCCAGGATTTAACAAGACTATGGCATAATTTGGGAGTAAGAAAAGAAAAAATCATCAAGTGCACCCATTTTCGAAAGCAAATTACTACTATGGTAAGACCCACTTCATAATGAAATTTACAAGACTTTTACCTGTTCTTTTTAAACTTTAGATTCAATACACTAAAAATGTAGTTCACTATAACTATATTGTGGTCAAGTGGAATATTGATACAGTATTATAAAACTGGCAAATATTCCAGTTCTCAACAAAGTAATTCTACTCTAAAATAGCTTAATAATACTTATTTTTTTATGTAACTCAAACAAATTGGTCATAAACATAGCCATAAAGAATATACAGTGTATAACCAAACCGAGCATTTACAGTTTTTTATTTTGTACTAAAATTTGATCTTCACATACCATCAAAATGTTACTATAGTGAGACAATAACATTAATGCAGAGAAACATTAGTCTATTGCTTCAGTCTGTGAATTATAAATACAGTGTACTGTATTTCGTATTTAATTAATGATTAACATATGACATATTAATAACATAGGGAAAAAAAAATCATTAATATTATTGTTCTCTTTAAAGATTAAGAAAGTGAAGCGAGTGCACCCTTTAGTTTTCCTAAAACAAGACAATAAATTTGTTTCACTATTTGTCTATCACACATTGAATTTACACACCAAAAGAACCCTCCCAGTGTAACATATTTAATTTTTTTTTAACCTTAAATATTACGTAATTATGATTTTTTATTTTACAGTCATGGCAACACAATCACCGGAAAAAAAAAAGAATTACTGCAGAATACATGCATCATTCGCTTAATACGCAAAATGCGTATTACAAAGCTGCCATCACTGCAAAGCATCTCTTAAGAAAGATAAAAGAAACTGTAAGTACTGTACTGTTTGCACATTTAAATTCTACACACATCTGAATGTTTGACGGTTTTAGTAGCAATTTATTTTTATTTCAATATTTTATTTGACTAGGAACCAGATGTGCCAAGCCATGATCAAGCTGGAGAAGACGATATTACCGGTAATTCAGATTCAGACGATATTACCGGTAATTCAGATTCAGAAGTGGAAGCCTCAAGCACAGTGGAGGATACCACAGAGCCACCTGTGACCTTGCCGGTAGAGTAATTATCTGTGTAGATAACAGTGAATTTTTGCAAGCTCACAAAAATGATAACGAATATGATTTACGTCATGAGATTTGTCAATCCATCCCCTACACTAGCATATTTTTCACTTTTGCAGAGCATAATTATAGTTATCAATAATGTTCTAGGTATGAATGACAATATTTAACTGTTTTTGTAAAGTTGCAAAATCTCACTTAGTTTTCAGCAGCTCGTATGTGTTATTTCAAAACTCTCAGCGCTTTTGGTACAATCAGATCATTCGACCATTAACAAATTTAATAAATCGATCCTACAATATTTAAGTCTTAAACTTCAGTTTCTTGCATGTTCATTGTAACATACATGTCTTTTTCATTTATACCTTAAATTAGAATGAAATCTCCAAAAAGCCTGCCTATAATGATGACAATTATTCAAAGTATACTGTAGTATATCCACGTAATACATATTTCAGACTTAACTGAATACCAGGTTTTTAACTGAGTAAATATACTTTAAAACAGAACTGTTTCCGGACCAGATATTTCTTCTCAGACATAGACATTATTCTACTAAAGACACTCTTTGGTGGCCTGATGAAGGAGAAAATCACTAAAGAAAAGGTCAGTATAACATGGCAATTTAAATAATAATAATAATAATTTAATTTGGCTCTTCAAAATAATATTATGAGGGAGCTTTTGATTGCAGCAGAAATATATGAAATGTTCCCCAGGAACTGAGCCTACATAAAGTAGTATTGTTCTCTGAAAAAGAATATGCTAATTTCAAAGGAGCAAATTATTATTTTTTAAAATAATTTATGATTATTTTGCTTGTTTGCATGAGACTACCGTATACATCTTTAAATATTGTATCAAGTAAATTCATAGTGCAATTTTGATCAGTGAAAGTTCACTGAGGTGCTGTAAATTTAGGCAATAAGATACAATATTTATTATATTATACTGTACATGATTATTTTTACTATACAGCAACTGTTGTTAATATTAAGAAAACTTATGGAATTATTATTTTCAGGTAATGGCGATCTACAAACAAAATGTGTTCATCCAACACATGACATGGAAATGCATCTACGACAAAGCAAGAAATTTGCAGGCAGAAGCCAAAAAATAGTTTTACAGTAACAATGTGACATATGCAAATAAGTTTAGAAACTTTTAATTTTGATATATGTTTGGTGGAAACACACTTAAGAAATAACACGGAAATAGTGCATGAGACTATACATCTTTAAACATTGTATCAAGTAAATTCATAATGCAAGTTTGATCAGTGAAAGTTCACTGAGGTGCTGTAAATTTAGGCAATAAGATACAATATTTATTATATTATACTGTACATGATTATTTTTACTATACAGCAACTGTTGTTAATAAGAAAACTTATGGAATTATTATTTTCAGGTAATGGCGATCTACAAACAAAATGAGTCCATCCAACACATGACGTGGAAATGCGTCTACGATAAAGCAAGAAATTTGCAGGCAGAAGCCAAAAAAGTTTTACAGTAACAATGCGACATATGCAAATAAGTTTAGAAACTTTTAATTTTGATATTATATGTTGATGGAAACACACCTAGGAAATAACACAGAAATTTTTATTTCTAAACTATTGTTGGTTTGGCCATAATGGAGCTGATTTACATCATAATGCACCCAATGGCTCAGGTGGTGTTGGTATTTTAGTTCATATGCCTTAAACATTTTAATGCCTCTGGGTTACAGTAATGATGGAATAATTTGGCTTAAATGTATTAATAAGCTTAATGGTGAAGTATTTTTAATTTGTTCTTGTTACCTACCACCCATAAATTCTAGTAGGGGTGGACATGCCGAAGAATTTTTCAACTCCCTTTTAACCAACCTATATAAATACCAAAATTTAGGCTGCATACAAATCTGCAGTGATTTGAACACAAGAATAGGTGAATTATCGGATTTTATTGAAGGAGTGGAGTCAATTAAACCAAGTAGTGTCATTAATTTCCAAAACAATTAAGGTATTAAACATTAATAGATTTTTGCATTGAAGGAAACATATATTGTTTAAATGGTAGTTTTAATGGAGCTAGTGATAACTTTATGTGTGTTTCAACAAGGCCGCTCGGTAGTTGATTTTTGTCTAGTTAACTATAATGATCTTAACTGCCTTAACTATACTGTACATGGTTATAAACTATCCCCCGCCTGACACCATCCCGGTATTTTTTAGTACGTTTCATGCCTAGTAATTCTGTAAATGTGAATTTTTTTGCCTTAACTATACTGTACAGTACATGGTATAAACTTAAAAGAGAACTAGCAAAATGATTTTTTGTCCTACAGGAGATTTTTGATATGCCATTAATAATAGAACCAACCTTAAAATCGTTTTTTGTTAATTGGTTATTAAGTTATAGGCCATTATATACGATTTTACCGTGTAAAAAGCGCCGCGTAGGGTATCTGCTGCGAGCGATCTTTGCGTGCATGCTGTAAATATGGTTGTTGTAACTTGCATATCAAGTCATAAGCCTATAACCTCATCAGCGGTTATCAACAGAAGAATTACAGCTATGGTTACAGCATGCATGCAAAGATCGTATGCGGCGGATACCCTACACGGTTTTATTTACACGATCTTTTGTTACCTTTTTCGCCAGTGACGTCAGGATTAAATTGTATTCAATGGCCTATAACTCCAAAAGAAATTGCCAAAAAGCGATTTTAAGGTTGATTATATTATTAATGGCATATCAAAATTCCCCTCTAGAACTAAAAATCAGTTTGCTAGTTCTCTTTTAAGGTTAAGGTTAACGTCATGCGACGATAGCTACCCAATAATTAAACCTACTGTAAATATATTGAACACTACTGCTCTAGCGTCCTTACAAGAACAGCTAGGAACTCTGCATCCCAAGTCACTCACAACTCCGCAATTACCGACCACATGATTTCTAGGAACCATCTCCCTGAGTGGAATGCAAAGATACTGGCAAAAGAACCACACTGGCAGGATAGAAAAATAATAGAAGCCATCAAGATAAGACAAAACAAAAATACCATGAACAGATGATGGATACGAACTCCCGCATTTATGCGATGAAATTCTGAAAGCCACGGCCCCCCAGCACCCTTGTTTGGGTAAACCCAAGTGAAAAATAGGTGGCGCTATTAACTGGAACATCATTGGAAGGTCCGAGCTGTCATCGCTTCATTTTTGACGATGCCTCTTGCCAAGAGGCGAAACATGTCAAGTCTGTAAAGTAAAAATAACATTTACTTATAAAAAATTGACACTGGATTAACTAAAGAAAAGAAAATTCACAAACTACAGGCCATTGTCATTGCACTTCCGTTTGCGCTTGTTGCGTCTCTCTTCTTTGCGTTCTTCAAAATGAACAATCAGATCATGGCGACTTTCATCCGTTTTAGATGTCAATACATATTTACATCCCCTCGAGCACATTCTTGGACCGTCCACCTTTCTCAAGAGATGGACAAGCAACATCGGGTTCTGTGGAAATAATGATGACTTTGTTGAAAGTTAACTGATTTGTAAATGTATTTTATTCCTAGGCAAACAGGATTCAGGACAGTGGCAGAACGCAGATTAGAGCGGGATGGAACCTGTCTCTTATAAACATCTAGATGTGTATAAGAGACAGATGTAGTAGTGCCCATCTTTAGTCGGATTATGCGTCAGTGTGAACATCCTGCTGTTCGATGAACGTAAATACGACATGAATTTTTTGGCTTTCACAGGAAGAGTTGAGCAATGGTCACATGCGCTGTCTTCACACTTAACAAATTTGATCATGTTTGTACGTCTTACTGAATGACTTAAGAAGAATTTGAATTCGCTTTGAATTTGAGAATGTTCAGGACACTGCATGATTTTCTTTATCCCAGACTTGGTCAATTCGTGGAGTTTGTCGTGATCAGAATACAGAGCTGGACTGTGTTTACATGGGATATGAATCGGAGTAATTGAGAATCCATCATGTTTCATCTGCCAGTAACTTCCTAGACTCTCAATTGTGTTGTCGAAGATTTTAGCAAATTTACTTTCCCTCTCATCACTTGACAATTGACATTGTTGGCATGGAGGAGTGTCCTCCCCAGGTTATGTAATCGGCAAAGTAACAGAGACAAGTTTCCTGGAGAGCGGCGACCATAAATGTTCTATGGGGTTCTCTGCGGAATGACCCGCTGCTAAGTTTGCAACAACATAATAATCAAAATCATTGTCCCTCCATAAACGACCTTGGTTGAGGAAAGTCTTAAATGATTTGGTGGACCAGTCTGCCCCACTGTCAGCCATGATAAATACAACTGATTTATCACCCACTGTATCTTTGTTGCTGAGGAGTAAACTAAATCGTTGGCATGAGTCTGCGCCATTGATTGACAGAATCTAGTTGCTCTTTTGAATATATATTACTCTCGTACGGCCTAATTTATCAGTATAGAAGCGGCCTTTTGAACTGGCGAGTGTGGTACGTTTTGGCGATGATGAGCATCGCCTTTTTGTCTTGACACCAGTACATCTCTCTGCACTCCTTGACCTACATCTGTATCCAACGTCGTGTTTTGTTGTCATAACCAAATATCCAGACGGAATTATTTTATTATCCTCGTATGGAAAGTTCTAGGTAATCTTGTTGGTCATCTAACATGAAGAATCTATTTCTCTGTTGGTACCTGCTGACAGCCAGAGTCCCTATGTTGATTTTATTTTTATCGTCACATGACAATCTCAAACGTTCTCCACTAAAATACTTGCACGCCTCGTTTAACATCGAGCACTGAAATCGACAGTAATGAAGGTCTAGATGTTTGCTCTTTGTTTGGTTGTTCGATTTTGGTGGAACTCTTGCTTTAACAAGTCCTTTGTAGTTTCTACTGTTTTTAGTCTTAGACTGTGGCGGCATCATTAGATGGTGGACAGTAGATTTACTTATACCTGACTCGTCCAATCCTGGTACTGTGTTTAAAAGATGGTTGGTGATATCACCCAGTGTAACACCCGTGCTCATAGCAGTCCCGGTCCTCCTTCTCTCTTGCTGCTGCGAATCCATTTGCTAGAAGGAAATGTTTAGTTTCCACCACAATAGTGGGAAATTGCTTGTGTTTGGGTGGTCTACCCACATATTTCTTTGTCTTCATCAGCTTAGGTCGTTTCGGCTCAGCAGCTTTCAACAACTTTTCAAGTTCAAGTTGGTTTCTCTGGTGTATCTCGTTGTACACCATATCGATATCGTCATTAAAGTCATGATCAGAATTAATAGTTTTATAGAATCTATACCTGGTCACTCTCATCATGAAAGTTTTCCCTCCCTGAAGTACTAGTTTTATTGTTATTTAAATTATTGTGGCAGAATAATTTTATGAGACTCCGATATCTGGAGTGTCCTAAATCCAGGAAGTTTATTAGAACATGCTGTATATACCAGCACACCCTGGCCTGCTTATGAACATAAATGAGTGGTGTTTAGGTGGAGTTCAAGTTTCTTTAGTGAATAAGAATAATAATAATAATAATGAAAACTTTTAAAGCACCAGTATCCTTTTAAAGAAAATGCTCATGGTGTCCCTCCACAAGAAGTCAAAAATATAACAGACAAAAGAAACAATGAAGTTTAGAACCAGAAACAATTAAATTACATGAGCCGTACTTGGGTCAGCGTAACTCTCTCCATGTAGCCATGTATTCACAGATACTCTACACAAGGTGGTATGCTGGGCTCCAGTTGTTTCCACCTTTGGCCTATGCCTCAGGTTCCGCTACCGTGCACCACCGAGGCAGTGACGCTGACCCAAGTAAGGTAAGTGTAAAAAGTTAGAAAATTATGTAAAGTACAGTAAGTTTCAAATAAGAAGGTTTTAAGGTTAGTTTTAAATTCGTGTGTGGAGGAAGCCTTGATCTGGAGTGGAAGTGTATTCCAGACTCTGGCCGCAGCGACCATGAAGGATCTCTCACCCCAGGAGTTTCTAAATCTAGGTTCAACTACACGGAGTTGGTTTACCGAACGCAGATTAGAGCGGGATGGAACATAGAATGATAATAGTTCAGTGAGATAGGTGGGGGCAGACTCATTAAGAATTTTATAAATGAGTAAGCCCATTTGTATGTGATTCTCATTTCAAGGGGTAACCAGTGTAGATTCTTAAGTGCAGGTGTAATATGGCATTCTTTCTTTGAGCAGTGTTTTGGATTCTTTGGAGTTTTTTAATTTGTGCTTTTTTGAGGCCAGAAAAAACAGAATTACAGTTGTCAAGTTTTGAAATAACAAATGAATGTATTATTAATTCAGCAGTGTGTGTATTAATGTGTTTTCTGATGCGACTGATGTTATATAGGGAGAGGTACGTAAGCAGATTGACATAGAGAGTTTATGTGTTCTTCTATAGAAAGATTGAATAATGACATAAAATAAGAATTTTGAATATTCTGCACCTGCACATTCATCCAGTCAGAATGCGCCAAACCGGTCGGGAATATGTCAACCCAGACCCTCTCCCCCAACAAAAACAAATCAAAAATAAATAGGGGAAAAGTGTAGTGCCGGTCTGCTGGCAGTCACCTAATCAAAAGGTTACTGGCGATCACATGATCCCACGTGCAAGGGCGGTCATGACCTATAATGTTGCGCCCTGGGATGACGTCACCTCCCTAACCGAAGACTGAAGAGTTG
The DNA here is from genome assembly GCF_011630105.1 of Anneissia japonica. NCBI lineage: Eukaryota > Metazoa > Echinodermata > Crinoidea > Comatulida > Comatulidae > Anneissia > Anneissia japonica. The sequence goes on along the minus strand of NW_022729021.1, from coordinate 163,290 downwards.
TGTGTGACTTGAGATACAACCACTAAGCTAGAAACATACCTGATACCTACCTATAATGAAATACCCATTGCTGTACCTGGACAAGGAGCCAGCCGTGAGTAAGGTAATATGTTACTACATTATATCTTGAGTCACCTGTAGTAATAAGAATACCACTTTTTACTATAATAACTATCATACAGTACTGATAAATCATCTAGAGCAATAAATATTTTAATTTTATTGAAAAAAGTATAGTAGAGAAATACAAATACAGTATACAAAAACTCAGATTAATATTGCTGTCAGAATAAATATAAATGAAAAATATTTAATTAGTCATACCAAAACACCCACCCAGAATCAAGCAAAAACATTGACATAAAACCTGTGAAATAAGAAATTAAGGTATGGATTTTAGGTCAGTGCTTGGACCCATTAATCAGTGGTCACTATGGTCAGTGTATGCCTACTGTATGTACAGAACATTTGCCAGAGTGCAATAATAATAATAAAATAATAATAAATTAAATATATCATTTTGGCATTAATGGACATGGCCTAAGCCTTGTAATGTAATTAATAATAATAATAATAATAATAATAATAATAATAATAACAATAATAATAATAATATTCATAATAATAAATTAAATTACCATTCCGACACTGAAAGGGCCAGCAAATGAGAAACTGATCCATAAAGATATAGCCACATAAGAAAATATATTTGATTCTACACAAAATATATTTTATTATTGGAGTAGCCTACTGTACACATCAATAAGAATCATACGATTTACTCTTATACGGGCCCTCATATATTGCATTAAATATCATCTAATAGGACACACCCCTCCTCCCACAGACCAAAGGCCTTCGGTGCTTCGCAGCCAAAAATGCTCCGTTTTTTACTATTAAAATGTTGGCATGCATAAAGTCGTTGACCTATTTCTCCCCTCCACCCACGCATTCTTTTCTGTGTATCGCGTCTTAATTAGCCATAAACAACAAATATAGTACAGAATAAATTCTGATATGTTTAAAACACTGTAATAAACTCTTGCCAGGCAAAAGTGGTATCCTCATCATAAAAACATTACACCGTCACAAAGTAGGCCAATACAATGCAGGACTTGGCCTAATCCATTACTTTACAGTGTTTTGCACATACCAATATTAATAGTGGATTTTTAAACTTCATACAGACATAGATAGGAAAATACGAACAAACTGAAAAGTGAAGTTTGAAAGGCCTGAATTTGGGGTTTCTTTTAATACAAAGAAGGCTTAGGATACAGACATGTACAGTAGGGCCTAAATAACTTTATTCATCTGTCATAAATTAAAATACTCCATGAAGATTGTTGTTGTTAGGAGGTGCATAGGCCTGGTATAAATTACACTGATTCAAGAATACATCCTAACATGTATTTATCATTTACGTGTTATTTGCTATAGGTGGTGATCTAAATCGCATAATTAAAGAACTCTATTCTACGCGACATCTGACTTCTAGACGCTTAATAAAGAATGTACAAGTAGTCTGATCAGTATAGTCCAAATCCAGAACAGTCGGCACAATATAGGTTGTACCTTTGGCTAGCAGCCAGTTTTTATCAAGTCCTAAACCAGGAAGTTTTTCCCACACCAAGAAGATCGTACGAATCTATCGTATCGCGGTACTCCCGTTAGGTCACTACGGTCAATTTGGTTAGACAGAGAAGACAGCTAATAAATATTCATGATCAATGTAATGCTTCACTGACCGGCCTCATTAACGAACTCGCGGTAGACTTGATAGTGAAAAAGGCATTAATGCGGCACTTGCGTTGAAATATTTTTTGGACGACCCCTTATTAATAACTACTCCCAGACCATTCCCTGTTGTCATGGAATTTCTATGTACATTGCCCAAATTTAAATAATGATAATAATAATGATGTTATAATTACTTACTTATGCCCGTCACACCTCTCGGAGCGTAGGCTGCTAATAACAGTACGCCTGATTCCTCTGTCACGGGCTGCCCTCTCTAGTTGTTTCCAGGTGTGTCCCTTCTTGCTGTCTGCCTCAAGGTCCCGTCGCCAGGTGTTTCTTGGCAGTCCTCTTTTCTTTTTTTTTTTTCCCTGGGGGTTCCATGTTATAATTGGCATCAATAAATTATATAGACCTAACATAAAAAATATTCCATATAAGTTTATGATCGACAATGATAGTTTACTACAGGCTGAGAGTATTATCAATGAAATCAATTCTAACACAAACAATTTGGAAAATATAAACGAAATAATTGATAAATTTTGTTCACTTGTAAAATTAGCAATCCACAAAACTTTCCCCACAAAAAATACCAAAATATACAGACGTGGTAGGCATACAGTAAAACGATGGTGGAATGAAGAATTGCAATTAGCATGGGATGATCTATGTTTTAAAGAAAAGAAATGGTTAAAATGTAATGAACAAGATAAGAAATCTGATTTGTTGCAAAAATTGCTACAAAAATGCTCATTGCAAGTTTGATATTAGAGGTTTATAGGAGAACAAAAATAAAATTTCAAATAAAAAAACAGAATGAGCTTGACGAATTTGATTGGATTTATTTGGTGTAAACATCAAGAATATCCCACGAAACATCTATACGAATTTTATAATGCTCTCTTTAGTAAATGTTTTGAAACTAGTTTAAGCCCAATGTAATAGAAAATGGGATTAATCAATCCAATTCCTAAAGCAGGTAATAATGGTCCACGAAAACTGTGAAGTTAAGACAACATTTAGCTGTATGGATGGAAGACTTTGCTCTTATCCCTGAGGAACAAAATGGCTTTCGACAAAATCGCTGATGCCTAGACCATTTACAGTATATTCATTAACATTAATAATTACAAACAGACAAAAAAAACCCAACTTTTGTGTGTTTTATAAATGTGAGCAAAGCATTTGATCATATTGACAGGGATTGTCTTGGGTATAAATTGAGGTTATTGGGTATTCATGGTCACAAGTATGATGCAATTAAAAGTTTGTTTAACGATGTTAAAGGGCAGTAAGAATAAATGGACACATTACCAATTATTGGTTTTCAATAAATAATGGTGTAAAACAGGGGTGCCTACTGTCACCTATTCTGTTCTTCAATATTTAAGTAAATGATATTGTCGATGCTGTTGGGTCATTAGATCTTGGTTATATCATTAATGATTCAAAAATTAATATGGTTTTATATGCAGAAGATATTGCAATTTTTGCGGCGAATGAAAATTCACTTCAAATGAAATTAAATTGCATCTCAGTGTGAGCTAGAAAATGGCGTATATCTATTAATGAATTAGGTAAAACACAAGTGGAACATTTTCGCACCAAAGTGAGAAAATGTTCTCACCAAATTTTCGCACCAAAGTTCTCATGCGGTGAATATTGCCACTGTGAAGAGTTATAAATACTGAGGGTTATGTTTGAACCAATTTCTTGACTTCAATGTAACTGCACATAATTTGGCTGCTTCTGCTTCTCGAGCGCTTGGGGTAATAATAACTAAATCTAAGATAGTTGGGGGGGGGTCAAATTTTAAAACGTTTACGAAGCTATATGACGCCATGGTGGCGCCTATTCTTGAATATGGATGTGCCGTTTGGGGCGTACAGTAGTCGAATATTTATCGATAAATTCGGTATTTTATAGGGCAGGTCGTTTCTTTCCTCGTATCGGAAAGTACAGCAGGCACCTAGAAATGCTAAACTTGGCGATTTTGCCTGGGATACCCCATTTGTTCAAAAGCAAAGCATGTATAGCTAGATTATGGAGTTAAATTATGAACGAAGACAGATTACCATAATGTGGATTGTTGGTCTACTCAACTTTGTCTAAACAATAAGAAATTGGTGCTATAAAGTGAACACGTTATTTGACAAAGTAAATTGTACCCATGAACGGATGAACAAATTTGCCCTTTATGAATGGTATCGAGGATGAATTTCACTGTTTTATGATTTGTATGCATTATATTATGATTCTCTGAGAAAAATCTTATATTCCAAATTAACTAACATGCATCCGACATTCATTTCATTATCTGATACCCTAGATAAGTTTATATTCTTGATGTCCAATGGTGACCGTTGTCATTTAGTTAGCTAAATATGCACGCAGTATTCTAGAATCCCATCGTACAGTTTTGTTTAAACAGCAGAAGAGTGAATTCTGTTCTCATTTAGTCCTCTTGATTTGTAATGCACTATCACGAATTATAGTTTTGTTATTGTACAGTATGTTTGCTTGTCACTCATATAGCCAGATATGGCTGGCCAGAAATGGGTGTGACAATAAATGTGATAATAAAGTATTACAGGTATTAAAAGTAGAATTCAAATATCAGAAACTGAAGATTGACCATCAACCAATTCTTGAATAAATGGCATATGAAGTTCATTTTCACTTAATTTTGTTGCCTAAATGCCGAGTACATCTACAGGATTTTTAGAAAAGCATTTGTGGAATGTGGATGTAACTGTAACCTAACTTTTCACACCTACAGGTAACATGATACACCTTTGGGACAGGTAATGGGCCTTTGGGTATGTCCACACATGCAGCATAAGACTGGCGTAGCTAATCCAAACGGCGTTTGCTATATTAAATGAACAATTTTACTTCATTCTAATTTACAAATCATTCAATAAGCATCACTGGCGTTAGCTCCATGGTGTTAACTAATCTGGGGTCTGCAGGTAGCGTTGTGAGTGGCATAAGTAACGCCACTGCCTAATTCACACTAAAAGGCGTACACTACACCAGGCTTCCGCTAGCCTTACGCCGTGTGTTTGAACATACTCTTAGCTGTCCTTCTACCAATTCATCTCTTTGTGACAGCGAGGCACAGTTTATGAGCACTTGAGTATATAAATATATAAAAGTGTCAGCACATTAACAAAGTATTAGAAACTTTCTGTTTCAATATACTCTTCTACAGTATGTCACAAATATAAAATTTCTTAAATAAATTTACAGTACAGTAATTATGATATGGCCCTATATATGGCAAATATAATAGATATATATTTAGGCTTAATTAAGTGGTAAGTGTTAAAATTAAATTATTGGACATAAAATTTTTTTTTAAATAATATTTATTTATCATATTTTATTTTATTTCACCCCAACATTGTAAATGCCAAGGGAACATTGAAAACATAAAATATAAAATCACTCCAAAAATGATAAAAAAAAAATCACAAAAAAAAACAACATTCAAACACATTCAGATAAAAACAATTTACGGTACAATAGTTAGAATATAATACCAGGAACCTAATAAAAATTTCAATAATTAAAATACAGTTGCATGGCTAAGTGTATGGTAAGATGACTAGTTTTAGAACTTGAGCTAAAAATGAATTTTAATTCATTTTTATGAAAAAGACTGTATGACAAGCTAATAAATTATGCTTTTACTTACAGAACATCTGTGTTGTACTGATTACTTAATGTATGCATTGATTTAATGGCACAAATATTCCTAGAATCGTACTTTTAAAGACTTTTACGAAGAGGTGACATAAAAATCCTAAAATATTGAAAGGTCAAGCATGTGACGTCATCACGCCCCTTAGTAACCTTTTGTTTATTGTTCAGTTTAGAAAGTATTGCATCGACCACCAGATACACTGAGTGTAATTCCTAGCGATAGAATAATAGCAGTAATGCCGAAAAATTGTGTTGTTGGGGGCTGCCCGAATTCCGACAAGGATGATTTTCATTTTTTTGTGTTCCCAAAAAATCAAAGAATTAGACGACAGTGGATTCGCTTCGTTCAGTTTACGAGGAAGAATTTTGTAAGTCCAAGTGCTCACAAAAAAATTTTTAGTGTTCACTTTGATACAGAAAGCAAAGAGTATAAATAGAACAAGAGACTACGCTACGCTACGCTCATTGAGAGTGTAAAAAACGATACGCCCTACGCAGATTGTGTAGGACGCCAACTAAGGCTTGTACTGTAGGTACTTTTTATTACCCAGTACTCCACCGCGCACGGTCTGTTTGTCTGTTTATCTGTTCTCCACAAGACACAGTACTTTTGTTTTCTGCTTACTGAGTTTATAGCGGGCGTACTATAATAATAATAACTTATTAGGAACTACACTTTTCAATCAGTGGCACACTTCTCAATCGAAGGTGCGTCCAAAACAATATGTACAGTAAAGTTCACAAAAAAGACTAAGAAAAAGACAATTCAAATTTTCAAAAGCAGGGCTCGAAATTCACGCTAGCAAACTAGCAATTTGCTAGTAGGTTTGTCATAATTGCTAGGTAAAAATTCACAAACCAGCAAATTAAAAAAAATGATTGCTAGTTGAAATATCTATACAAAATATCTTGTAATTAGCCTAGTATTAACTAAAACTAGACTAAACTGATCTACAAAAACTAATACAAATTTTATTAAATTTATTTATTTATTTTTTAATTATGAAAATCGACTAAAAATGCCTATAGTCGACGAAAAACGATCGCTTTTTTTTCATCTTGAGCACAAGATGTGAAGTGCGCCACCAACATTAATTTTTTTTAAACCTTACATTGCTTGCATCCATGCAACAAGCTAAGTAAGCAGTGTGCAGAAAAAAAAATCGCTCACATGGGTTTGTTGACGTAAGTCACGGGCGATGCAATCGGTAGTTAAGGCGAACATAATTATTTAATTTGGTTCTTTTTAGATAATAAACTACGAAAGCCTATTAGGGCCACTGAAATATATATTTTTATGTCGTAATTACGACTTATTATGTCGTAATTTCGACATAATAAGTCGTAATTACGACATACTATGTCGTAATTTCGACATATTTATGTCGTAATTACGACATAGGCTTGGGCCACTATTTATATGTATATCTCTAAAGATTTTTAAAATCAATCTTAATTATTAAAATTAAGGATTGTGAAAAAAGTTGAAATGTACATGTGCAATACAGAAACGGTGAATGAAAATGGTGGATTTTTGTTTAAATACGGTATACAAC
>NW_022729021.1:136743-156130 GCF_011630105.1 Anneissia japonica | reverse complement strand
ATATTTAATATGAAAACAAAATCACAGATACAAAATAAAAATTAAATGAATGATAAACTTAACTTATTTTTAAAAATAAATTAAGTATAATATTAAATTTTTATATTGTATCATGATTTTTTTTCTTCATATTAAAAATTTTCTGACACTGAAGCCCGGTGAATAAATGTACAAGGTATAGAAATCGATTTTTTATACTCACTTGGCTATTTCTTTGTGATATTTATTGTACTACACTCACCATAACAGAAAATATTATATTAAAACATTTAACACACAAATTTATAAAAGTACATCATTAGTTATTTTCATACAATTTATTTTCCGAAAATAATGTGTTGAGTTGGTATCAATATATTTTACTAGTTGAGAAGCTCATTTTGCTAGTTACATTTTTAACAACTAGCACATTTTAGCAATAGGTTGCTAGTGGCTGAAAAAGTAAATTTCTAGCCCTGAAAAAGGACATTAAAGAAAAGTCAAAAAGAAAAGTCAAAAAGAAATTGTTCAGCCATATAAAAGTAAAGCAATCTTAAACTTAAAAAAAAAATTAAAAGCAATCTTAAACTAAAAAAAAAAAAAAAAAACTTAAGGCAAAATAAAGTGATGCAAACAATCACACGAACAATTATACAAACACCATACAAACGTACATGAAATACACATACAGTACATAAGACATAAGTACATATACTGTATATCCATATACAACTGTATACCCAGTCACATGACTGTACCGTACTCACAATTATAAATATAAAGACATACAGTACATTCTGTACTCTATACTACACCACTTATCACACAAGAAGCACTATATGTATCAGGCCAGATAACACAGATGCACATAAAAGTAAATCAAAAGTCATAAAGTAATACAGGACTAAAATCAAAAACATTCATTTCCTTTTTTGATCTCATTTCTCTTTTTCCATGCCCTTGTAGCATACCTTTTACAAAATTTGTCAAATTTTTCTTCAATTTCTTTGTTTTTACTTCGATCGTGCTGTACTGGGTATAAAAAAAGTACCTACAACCGTCAGTGTGCGTCCTACGCAGGCGTGACGTTTTTACGAAAGGGAGTACGCTCTCTTGTTCTATTTATCTCTTTGCAGAAAGTTACGACATAACATGTCAAAATGAAACGAAAGCTGGGGCTTCCCTCCGTCCCAAGACTAAAGAAAAACGCTGCCCCATATAAAAAAAGAAAAGGAAACAACGGGAATGGAAAATAAAAGGACGTAAAACGCCAGAGAAAACAGGTAAGTCGACGTTGGTTCGGTCGGACAGGTCGCCGACCTTTCTGCCTAGCACATCGTTGGCGTCATGTTTACTACTGTACCTAGCAACAAAAGCTAGCGTACTAGGCCTAGGCTAGTACTACAGTGAGTAGTTTATGAAATTGTATCCCTAGTAACGTCGTATGTTTATGTAACATTTTAAATATATTCCTCAGTGATTCTTTTGCAGTTGATAAAAGGCCTATGTACTGTATTGGAAAATTATAAACTTCAATTCTCAACATACCTATCTAAGCCTATAGCCTACATAGGCCTAGGCCTATAGCCTAAATAGGCATAGGCCTATAGCCTAAATAGGCATAGGCCTATAATAAGGCCACCACTACCTATACTACTCTACGCCTACCAATTTAACTGTTCCCTGGGTGGGTGGGTCCTACTTATCAAGAGTACTTGGCTTTGGTAGTGAGATTAGAGGCTAACCTAAAAATATAGGCAGACCTATGTTATCATTAATATTAGATGCCATAGACTATGCATGCTATGTCAGAACTATTGCGATATTATATAATTAGGTCAATTCCTATTAGTATTATTTTTTTTTTTCAATATTCTAGTATGTTGAAAACATATTAGAAGATATTAGGCAGAAAAGTGAGGAAGGTGAAAGCACATTGCCAGTACCAACAATTTAAAATGCATCATCTCACTTAGCCTTGTTTGTTAAGAATATCAGCAGAGCAGAAACTTGCAGGTATTAATATTACTTATTTGTATGTACTCCTTTCTCAGTCTACCAACTCATACTTATTTATTATATTATAGTTGCTTAATATATAGGCTATTATTATTATTATTATTATTATTATTACATCTATGTACTAAGTTTGTAATTCAGATAAGTATGATTTTTTTTTTTTAAATCTACATGTATATTTTACTATTATAGGATAATTCAAAAACATCCACTACAAAGTGCAGAAAAAAAGGACAAAGTCTAAACGCTCAATGCGTGTGCAAGTTGGCTCAAAAATGTGTACCAAAGGTAAAATTCTTATTTTATATTTTTATTTTCTGATATTGTTAAATGCAGCAGTTTAAATACCTGCTGCATGATTAATAAACATACCGTAGTAACTTTAATATCAATAAAATGCCCTTTTTAAAATAAAAATAAATGATAATTTTTGGAAATTCAAAAGTACTAAACATTGTCTTCTGTTTACAGAAACTCAAACTGACCCCCAAATCACTGGAGTTGATTTGCCCTTTACAGAGGTACCACCAAGTGGTAACTCAATTTCTGCAGAACCAATCACTGCAATACCAGTAGGCACATCAACTCCCAATCAAAGCGAGGAGCTCTTCACCTTGTGAGAGTGATCATCATGCAAACAACTTTGATAGAACTTTCAATCCAGACAACACATATCTTTCGTCATCATTTATGTAAGTTAACAAGGAATTACAAATAGTAGTTCTAGGAATTTATTGTCATGTATTTACTGTATATTATTACAACAAGGTACAGCCAACCAAAAATCAAAGAAATAGCTGCTGGAAACCCGGTTGTTATCAGCCTCTATCCTTTTCTCAGGATCCTGTGTCAGAAAGACGCTGAATGCTCTTTCGCATATTAATGTATGCGTTATTACTGAAAGAAAATTTTATTGACACCAACAACAGTATTTACAGCCAGCCACAATGCAGGTGTGGAAAAAGGAAAAGGCAAAACATAATGGGCAAAATAAGAACACTTGGGGCACCAGTTATCCTAGGTGGTCATGCAAGAGCTGATAGCGTAGGCCATTGTGCAAAATATGGGTCATTCACTCTCATGGATCTCAACAGAAACAAAGTGATTGACATACAACTTGTACAGGTAATGATATATTGTCAGTCATATTATTTGATTAACTACACTTTGATTGTCATAGCTTTACTAGGCCTAGCCCTATGTATGTTCTTTTTTTTTGGTTACCAGAAAAATATGGTAGGTGGCACATTAGCTCACCCCGCCCTCGATAAACTAACGTTAGGGTTATCTCACTATATTAATTGGATTAACACATTATCAAGGATAAGTACTGAGTGTTTAACACTGGTGTCCTTGGATTCAATTATAGGTAAACGGATTAGTTGCCCTTTTTATGAGGTTTTAATTGTTGTTTACCGCCGAAAGTGCGGTATTCTAACGTTAGTTTATGGAGGGCTGGTCGGCCTAATGAGCTATCATATGGAACTAGGTCTTAAGTTGGGAGTGGCTGCAAATGAAATTGAGCAACTAAAAATCCAAGCTCTTGTGACTGAGAGGCATACACAGGTTGCAAAATGGATCAGAGATAACCTAAAAGACATTCAACATTATTATGATGTGTGGCATGTTGCTAAAAGTAAAGCATATATCTACTTGTTTGCTCTAATTACATTTATAATTTGGCCTATAGCTATTTAATAATTATAGGCATGGCCTAGGCCGTAGGCTGCCCTTACAGGTAATAAATATGATTATTTATAGGCTTTTGTGGGGTTAGGACAGGTTTCTATCTCAGTTAATATGCAATTGTTCTGTAGTTAGGTATAGGCCTATGGCTAAATACAGTATAAACAAAAATAAGGTCTAGGCCTAGCCTATGTTAGCTAGATAAAAAAAAAAATGATGTGACTGCTTACCTTCTGAGGCCTGGTGCTGTATTCATCTATTCTAAGCTAGCCTCTTCTTTTAGTCTTTTTGCCTACACTCTGTAGCTATCCTAGGCCTAGTATAGAGATTTGCTAGGTCTCTATAGATTCTTATACTACTCGAGATACTATATAGGACAAAGTGGACATACGTACCATTCACTCGCTGGTGGAATTCACTTGCTAGTGGTAGGTTGTAGTACTGTATAGGTATCTCTTTCCATTTTTCATCTGTATCTCAAGTCCCAAGTTTCTTCTCCTCCTGGATTTCCCCCGGTGATTGGCTGCAACGTATAGATTACGTCATTCACAACCAATCACCGGGGCAGCGGCACATCACTCGTCCCACTCTTATTTTTTTAGAATTCCTTCTCCTGCCTTCCTCATCACAGTTGTTGTTGTTTTTTTTTTTTTTGTTGTGTTTTTTTTTTTTTTTTTTTTTTGGTGAAAGAGAAAATACCAAGAACCGATAAAAAAAAATGGGGTTGTGGTGAATCCCATAATTTCGAAAAAGGATGCCAATAGGGAACGATGAAAGTCCCGAAGCAGTATTGCTAGCGGGGCCGGCTCCTATGGGTAAACCGGCCGCCACAGCCGCTAAAAATGCGAAGGTGGGGAACATAAATGTTCCAACCAACATTCCACACAAAAATAATCCCAGTGGGAAAAGCAGCACTATAGAAATACAACTTAAACGCCCAGGATAAATTTGAATATCCCAATTGGGTCTTGGATTTTAAAAACAAGACAAGCCAACCTGCCCGAAAACAGTAGCTGCTCGAGAATAGAACATTGGCGAATGAGAGGACTAAAGGTCCAACCTACAACAGGGAGGCCATGGTGAACCTCCAATTTTGGGGTGTGGAGGCAATTTGTCCTCCACAAGCTTTTGGTGAGCAACTGAAAGGAAGATGGGGGGAGGTGGTGCAACAATAATGGAATCATGGAATCACTTTTTTTTTTTTTTAACAATAACTCCAATGAACAATAAAAACATGAACTCTAGAACAACAACGGCCATTAGAAATGGCAAAAAAAAAAACAGGAACTTTTTTTTGTGTTTTTCTCTTGCTACTGCAGGGCCGGTTCCCACAGAAACAGTGGCCACCCCAGCGGTACTCACAGACGATCCGGAGGCTAGAGCGGATTGCCCGAGAGCTCAACCAACACCGCAGATTGTCGAGGGCAAGGCTCAGTACCCAAACCGCCCGCTCTCGGCTCTCACAGCTTCTAGACGCCGCGACCGCTCTGTGGAGGCGTTGGTGGCTGTTATACACCTCTCGCAGCGCTGCTGTTACCTCATCCTCCACCGGTAGTTGAACAGGCGCTTGCCTGAGTGGGGCCTGAGACCCGACCACGGGCGAAGCAGCACCGGTGGCTGAATAGGTGACAAACCCTCGACCGACGGCTATGCCCCCCGTGAAGGGTGTCAGAATCCGCCCACGACCGCTGTCTGAACCAACCACCGATGCGGAGGCTAGAGCGGATCGCCCAAGAGCTCAACCAGCACCGCAGATTGTCGAGGGCAAGGCGCAGTACCCAAATGGCCCGCTCTCGTCTCTCACAGCTTCTAGACGCCGCGACCGCTCTGTGGAGGCGTTGGTGACTGTTATACACCTCTCGCAGCGCTGCTGTTACCTCATCCTCCACCGGTAGTTAAACAGGCGCTTGCCTGAGTGGGGCCTGAGAACCGACCTCGGACGAAGCAGCACCGGTGGCCGAATAGGTGACAAACCCTCGACCGACGGCTCTGTCCCCCGTGAAGGGTGTCAGAATCCACCCACGACCACTGTCTGAACCAGCCACCGATGTAGGTCGGGTCGCGCTGCTGCGCTGTGACGCGACGTCGGCAGCGTCCAGCTCACCGTAACCGCTGCTACGCTTGCGCCAGCAGACGTTACGCTGCTGCGATGCGCCGTCGGCAGCGTCCCAGCGACCAGAGCTGCTGCTGCACTCGCGTCAACAGACAACCGAACCGGCACCGGAGGCTTTGCCGTGGCAACACCCGCAACTGCGGCAGCAAAGCTTGCAGGGCCGGCTCCCGCAGGAGTATGGGTCGCTGCGACTGGGACATCCCGGAATCGGATATCCCGGCTTCCAAAACCTGAGGCCGGCTGACGTTCAGCCACAAAGTGGCTTAGGGCAATTCCCATGGCAGTTGGTTTACCCGATGTGGCCTGCCACGGGATCGAACAGGTGTAAATGCCCTGCTTGTCCGGACTGGCCATCACCGTGGCGGGCCAACTTGCCCCTCCCAGGCCGTCGCACCAACGGGCGTACCGGCTAAGGGGTCTCACCCCGGTCCCCGATCCGTATGAGAAGTGTGGTGGTCCACTCCTCCTGATGGACCTTGGCCTTAAAAACCCCACGGTCATCAAGGGGCCCTGACTGGTCAGGGTCACATCTTCCCAAAAGGAAAGAGTGGCCGCTGATGCTTGCTGAGGGGGTAGTGGGGGTCCTAGGGTGATTGTCGAGGGCAAGGCGCAGTACCCAAACCGCCCGCTCTTGGCTCTCACAGCTTCTAGACGCCGCGACCGCTCTGTGGAGGCGTTGGTGGCTGTTATACGCCTCTCGCAGCGCTGCTGCTACCTCATCCTCCACTGGTTGAACAGGCGCTTGCCTGAGTGGGGCCTGAGACCCGACCACGGGCGAAGCAGCACCGGTGGCCGAATAGGTGACAAACCCTTAATAGGTGACAAACCCTCGCAGCTCTGCCCCCCCCCCCGTGAAGGGTGTCAGAATCCGCCCACGACCGCTGTCTGAACCAACCACCGATGTAGGTCGGGTCGCTCTGCTGCGCTGTGACGCGGTGTCGGCAGCGTCCCGGCGCACTGGAACCGCTTCTACGCTCGCGCCAGCAGACGTTACGCTGCTGCGTTAAGCTGCTGTGATGCGCTGTCGGCAGCGTCCAAGCGACCAGAGCAGCTGCTGCGCTCGCGCCAGCAGACAACCGAACCGACACCGAAGGCCTTGCCGTGGCAACACCCGCAACTGCGGCGGCAAAGCTTGCGGGGCCGGCTCCCGCAGGAGTACGGGCTGCTGCGACTGGGACATTCCGGAATCGGATATCCCGGCTTCCAAAACCTGAGGCCGGCTGACGTTCGGCCACAAAGTGGCTTAGGGCAATTCCCAGGGTAGTTGTAAAGCAGGTGTAAATGCCCTGCTTGTCCGGGCTGGCCATCACCGTGGCGGGCCAACTTGCCCCTCCCAGGCCGTCGCACCAACGGGCGTACCGGCTAAGGGGTCTCACCCCGGTCCCCGATCCGTATGAGAAGTGTGGTGGCCCACTCCTCCTGATGGACCTTGGCCTTAAAAACCCCACGGTCATCAAGGGGCCCTGACTGGTCAGGGTCACATCTTCCCAAAAGGAAAGAGTGGCCGCTGATGCTTGCTGAGGGGGTAGTGGGGGGTCCTAGGGTGATGAAGGGGGTCGTACCAACAGGAGGTCCTCGGCCTCCCCTATCTGCAAACCCTCCATGGCTGGAAGGTGGCTCCCACAGCTGCTGGCATTTTAGTACCTGCCTGAGGGCCAGCCCCCGTAGGAACTGACTCACCAGATGGTTGGTCCTGGGGTGGGGGCTGGTGAGGGGACTGGGCCTGCCTCGCCCACCTCCATAGGCTCCTCTGCCTTCTTTTTGGTCATTATCTGTAAGACATAATAATTAAACAGTAGGTAAGTGAGGGTGCGCCTCCGTGGGTGACTGTCCAGCAGGTGATTGATAAACGGCCGGGAAAGGGGCAGCTGCAGCTGGACCCCCACCAACCGTTACCCTATCTTGCTGAGCACAGGGATCCCTCAAAGGAACCTCCACCACAAGATTAAACAGGGGATTGGGTGCAAAATCTACATCCAGGCAGAGACAGTCCAGAAGGTCCTATACCGCCTGTTGCAGTTCGGGCAAAGTTCTAATATTCCCTGCAGTTTTCCTAAATTGGATAAGGCGCGAGATCATTTCCATGGTGAATTCCTCCGGAAAATGACTACGCTGATAAGCATAATTTACTGTAAAGGTAAAAGCTAAAGTGTCATCGACGACTGGAGACATAGAGTTCATCTGAAAGAAATAGAAGGACGCCATTCATTAGGAACGCATGCAAGAAGCGTACCCGGCGAACAGGAAACCCACTGACGATCCCCAAAGCCACAACTCAGATGGTGAAAGGGTATAGCTATCAACAAGGCCAGGGATACACTCACAGGTGGGACACCCGCCAAGCCACAACACTAACTACGAATACGATCCTAACTAACTAGATAGCTACAAGCCTACACAAAACTAACACATGTTCATAATAAGACTACACATGCGGAAGAGTATAGAACATACAAGATCATGATAAAAAAATAATGACACATGACACGGAAAAATATTTTATTCAAAGAATAACAGCATATACAAGACGTATGATAATATACAGGCATTCCTGCAATAACAAGAATTAGCGAATTTAGCGGCCGTGGTTAACGCTGGGAGCGCACCCTCAAAACCTGGCAGCAACCATGCTAAAAATAACTGCTGAATCTCCCCAGTCATCAACCAATCAGAAAACAGTATCTAACTACGTAATTCCCCGTATCGAGAAAAACAACAGACCTGGACAATGCCGAGCGAGAGCAGTGAGCCAGTGCGCTGCAATGATTGGCTAACGCTGGTGTGCGTAGGTCGTCGCGTGACACGAAGACGATCATTAGTCTAAAGCAAAGATACTTGAAATACAAGATAGAGTTCTTGCATTGTAAAAATGAGGCGAAAGTCGTGCCCAACGTAGGCGGCGCCCTTCTTTTTAATCATGCAAGTTTCCTATACTTCGTGCCCAATGTACAGGGCGCTCTTCTGTTGCTAAGTATATCCAGACGCAAAAGGCGCCCTTCCTTTTCCACTAATGGAGGAAAACTTTTTCACTAAGAGTGCATCCGGCCATGCGATCCAGATTAAGTAAAAAAAATTAGCTTTATTATTCTAATTAGAGACTAAAAAGCGGATATAGGCTATGCAAGGTAGGTAGACCATGGAAATCCCGGTCCAAAAAGTGGTCTTAAGTAATTAGAGTTTAATAGACCTGTATTAATACTGGATTATTAAATTTCTTTTACCAAAAGAGCTCCATTTTCACGTCATTCAAAAATAACTAACTGCATACAATACTAGCGTTATTATACGAACAAGTAATATTTAGTACTTTTTTCATTATTTTAGGCTAGTCTAATTATTTATTTATTTTTCTTCAATATCTTAGCTACGCAAGTCAATAGGCCTAGGCTAATTCATATGTCGTTTAAAAAAACAAAATGTTAATATATATTTATAATATTATATATAGCTGATTTTTTGTTTAATGTCAGTGCAATATTTTACTTTCTCTATCCTTTGGAAATCAATATAATTTATGACCCTGTTTGTATGATGTGTTTCAATTTACTGCACAGCAACGCCCTCCAATACCGTACGTCGCCATAGCGCATCGCGGTGTACAATTTTTTAATTGAGAATTGATAATAAAATACGCGACGACTTGGTAACGAAAGTTTGGCAGAAGTGTTTTTGATCCAGCTGTAGGGGGCGTCCCATTGTTCGTATTCCCAGAGCCGTAGATAGAGAGAGTTTGGCCAACTTGGCGCATGGGCGCCATGTTGTCACCAAACAGCGTGTGCGCGTATAGCTTTAACATTTTATAAAACACTGATGCTGCATAAACTTTCTTTCATTATTCTGTTCATGAGGACAATTCAATTATGGGATTTTAACATATCATTGTAAATATCATATATAATCATATTTACCTAACTTTGGAATTAATTAATCAATGACGTGCTGTATTATTTCGAGAAGATAAAGTGAGGACGATTCTTTATTTTTTTTTTTCGTTACGATTATCTTTTTGTTTTGAATGTCTATCATCTAGGCCTAGGCCTATACCTAGTTAGTTGCTAGCAGCCTCCTCTATATAGTATGAGGCTCCTAAGAGTCAACACTGCAGAGGAGAAAGGTTGGTTGTGCAGACATAGTAGGTTTGTGAATCGTCGGCGATATGTTAATTTCGCCTGTAAATGAATGATAAAAATATTAATAACATGAAAGTTTTATAATTGTATCTAGGGCTTTATTTGGGCCTATGACTTCGTAAACTTTAATTTATGAAATAATATGCTGGTCATCTTCAAACCAATACATATAGCCTAGGCCTATTTGTAAATTGTAATCTAAACAATAAATCAAAGTTGAAGAATTATTGCATTGAGAGAAATTTTTGTACAACATATGCCTAATCATTCATAATCAAGAAGCTAGGCCTTGTTAGTAAAATAGCAGCATTCTCCACACTTCTAAAAAAAAAATTAAAAAAAATTTTAAAAAAATTAAAATTAGGCCTATATCTTTAAAATATATTTTTATCTTTAAAATCTTTAGTTGCACAATTAATTGATTTGGAAAGCACAATTGGGCATGTTTGCATAGCACAGGACTCCTTGGACAAGTTTTCGCTTTTATTGGAGGATTCAATTTTTATTTTTAATTATAATTTAAGCTACCTTTGACTGATTCTTCATGTAGCTTTCTGGAAATTTAGTTATAGTGTATATAAATTTAACAGCAAAGTGCAACATTGCATCTTTTTATAAATCATTGCTGCTTGAAAATCCTTCCTTTTTTTTAATTATCATCGTAATTAACCGATTTAAGTACTACCTTAAGGTGTTCGGCCGAAGAAGTACCGAAATTTAGGCCTGTCTAGGCCTAGTAGTAGTAAGTGGATATATTACCGCGAAGTCGGGCGGGCGGTACATGCCTTATAATTTACTACGTGGATAGCGAGATTTTTCGATCGCTATGCAAAGTTAAAATAAAATCCCAAATCCTCCTCCTTTTTGGAAATTAATACATTTTTGTTTCTTTGTTGGATCGATTGCAGCAACCCCAAACCCAACATAACGGTATTTCACATTATAATTATAGCATTAATCATCTATAATAACTGCTAACTTCCTACCCTATCGCGTTGTTTTGTTTTGGTGACAACATGGCCGGTGTAAGTCACGTGATTGAAACCGAGTTGGCCAAACTCTCTCTATCTACGGCTCTGCGTATTCCCACCATGCATTTCTGTGGAACACTTTTTTGTGTAGAGAACTCTATCTTGTATTTCTAGTATCTTTGGTCTAAAGTTGTGGTTACAGTGGGAGGCGCTGGAATGGCGGCGCGATTGAAAGTGATGGTAGCCTTGATAACTTCCCATCCCTGTCAACTAACACACACCAGACAGATCACATTCCAAAATAACCGAAAACTATAGCTAGGCTATCCTAAATAACCTGACCACCTATTACCAAGCGGACAATGCGGCCCGCAGTAGCAAGTATATCAGACTATTTAGCGTGATAAAAAAAATACGATCGGCACGGATTGAATTAAGCTAATAAATAACTAAAAATGTGCATCGAACTGCCGACTGCCAGTTGTGATACGAAATAATAATAATAACAATAATAATATAATCCTATCTACACCTACCTGTAACTTCACCTACAAATCATAAAGATGCTAATAATTATATTAAGGTTGCATATTTTTCGGTAACCAGCATGAACACGAGCGTATTGCTGTGTTGAACCATTCTGGAATCACAGGCCCAGTGCGTTAATATACAAAACGCTGTACCATGAACACGAGCATAGTCTGTAGTGTAGGCAGAACGGACAAGGTCACTCGAGCCTATACGCCCAGTCCCGTATCTCTGCCCACTAAAATAATTAATCTGACTATTAGGGAAATAAAACATATCTGCCTAGCAGTATAATCCAAGACGGTAGCAATACGTCCAGCGAACTCGAGAAGGAAACGTAAACATCTCACTACCCGAGCGAGGCCGTTGGATGAGGCGCGAGCGATGGAGCTGTGCGTGGCTGTTGGAGATCCACCCAGCCACAGCGCAACCCGCACGCTAAACTAATAAAAAAGTTTATCTCGTCGCCATTATAGAGATTTGCTAGGGCTCTATAGATTCTTATACTACTCGAGATACTATTTTGGACAAAGTGGACATACTTACCATTCACTCGCTGGTGGAATTCACTTGCTAGTGGTAGGTATATAGTAATAGTTTTTCGTCTCTGGTTTTTCTTCTCCAGTTTCTTCTCCTCCGCACTCTTGCGGGGTTCCCCATAGGGTCTTCCACGGGTGCGTGGATTTCCCCCGGTTATTGGTCGGCTGCGACGTATAGATGACGTCATTCACAACCAATCATCGGGGCAGCGGCACATCACTAGGGCCTAGGTTAATTATCAGAAGTATAAGCAGGGAGTTGTTTTTATTGCAAAAAAAAACAAACCATACAGTAAAATAGTAACTATTTTATGCGTTAATATGATTTTAAAAAATTATTTCAATTTGTTTTTCATATTTTTTTTTATACTGTTCCTACAGGCCTATAATTTTTTTAAAAAAAGTTTTTTCCACTCCAATTAGTATTGTACAATTATTATTTTTATTCATTTTATTATTATATTCGTATATAAGTGGAAGTGGACCAAATAAAGTGCTCTTGGTTGGGTTTTGTATATTATGTTCAGCAATAAAATTAATATTGATTATTCTTTTAAACTATTTATTCAGGCCTTGGAGAGAGAGTAAGAGCCATCGGGAAAGAAAAGGATTGTGAAGTGGTGCAGGAGTGGGCAAGAAGTATTAACAACCATGTTTATTGGGTAGCTTCGTCCACACCTAGCGGAGATCCAAATGAAATGCTTGGGAAGTTCATGAGCTTAAAGAATCATATTCAGAACATTCATACTAGGCATTCAGAGCACTTCCCAAATTGCCTTCATCCTCCCTGACTTGCCACAAGTCTCTAATTTATGGATTTTTCGTAGTACATTAGCGCATTTCGGAAAGCGCCACCAGCGTCAGTTTATGTTGAGAAACTTTTTTGATGAGAAAAAAACTATACTATGGAACGCCATGCAAATAAGTAATATGGAACGCCATTTGTGCCAAAATCGATTTATTCTTAAGCATTTCAACTGATTAAGACAAAGATTAGGGACTGGAACCCAGTCTACATCCTCCCATACTACAGGGAAAAAATATGAAGAAATGGCTAAAACCAGGTATAAAATATTTATTAAAAAATCTTCATTTTTAAAAATTACAGTACTGTACATGCTTAGTCAGAATTTTATTTTTATATCATATTTTATTATCAACAACATCATATAACATCACGAAAAATAAATGTAAAGATAAAATTTTAGTAATGTTTTCTACAGTTTAAATGTTATATTAATTTTGTCATCCGACAGGGTCAAAGGCATGCGAAAAATAGTCCGATCTTCTAGAAAAACGTCACTTTCTAAAGGACATACAAAAGCTTAGTCCACATCGGCAGACATCGGGTGTAGAGGCATTCCATGGGACTATCATTCACTTTGCTCCCAAAATGCTGTTGTATTCCTACAATGGCATGTTTACCAGGTAAGTGTTAGGCTCAATCTACACTATCAAATTGTATGTGTGAGAAAAATGTGATATGACATCAAGACAAATTTGTTGCATAAAATATTATAGTGTGGACAGAGTTAAACATACACTCTGCAATCATCAAACTTGCGTGCCAATTGCTATACGGACAACTTGTTAAACTTGTGTCATTTAAATTCTAGGGTGATAATAGCAGTGTTGCATTATAACGAAAATGCACTTTAAGCCATGACCACCCGTTAAAATTATATTATATTATTAAATAAAATTTAATAATAAATAAATAAATAATAAAATTTCAATTAGGGCAGTGTGCCAATTATTCATTAATTTGACCCAAATGTCAAGTTTACAAACAAGCAAATAGCATACACATTACAGTAATTATAATGAACTACAGGAGTTTTGTTCTGATAGGCTGATGGGAAAGATTAAGAAGCAAATTAAGTTTAATTTTAGAGACTACTGTCACACAGCCTAATATAGGCTCATACGGACATTGTAATTTGTCTGAACAAATAAAACCTCAGGATGATAAATAAACCGAACTGACACTGTCTTACAAAAAGTTAAAATAAACTGATTTAATATGATATAGTATATGAATTTTCCAATTATATAAAACGTTTAAACCAAAGGAAAACGATCTCAATTATCAAAACACCAATTATATTCAGGTGAGTGTTTAACACTGAACAATAAACTATTATATCTCGAGATTCACTGTTAATGGTAAGAATATATAGTTTAAAAAAAAACCCAATAAACTAGGCTTATTGGTAATCCTCAATTAACATCAGTTATCAGATGGAAATAATTATTCTATATACCGGATTAATAATATTGTACTGTATATCACAATGAAAGTTACTGTCAATGGTACATATTTAATGTTATGATTTACTTTACATTTATCTTCTCAAATTTCAAAATAATACAGTAACAATAACTTCACAATATTAACAGCAATTTCAAAAAATTAACCATCATTGAATCATTATATTATTTTAACATTCCAAAAATTAATGTGAATAAAGCATGGAAGAATGATTACAGAATTATAATAAATGAATACTATATTTTGCAATTGACCAAAAGCAAAAATTACATAAAGTTCAACTGTCCACTTTCAGACACCCTGCCCAAAGAACAATCACAATCCCCCCACAGTTCACTTCTTTAATGACATTCACAGGTTCTTCCTGGCTTAGTAAACTCGAATAGCTTCAAACACCAATTCACAAATTCTGCATTAAAGTGGCCTTCAATCCAAATTATATTCTTGTATCCGAGCTTATTAGCTCCATAAATTTACTAATTCTGGATTATAGTTACCTTCAATAACATTCAGCATAAATCAGGGTTACTCCCTGCAATCTGAGCTTATTAGCTCCACAAAATTCACTAATTTTGAACTATAGTGATGTTCACTTTAACTCAGGGTTGACTTCTCCCTGGTATCCAAGCTTATTAGCTCTACAAAAACAATATAAATAGCAGGTACTTGTAAAAAGGTTTCCATCTAAATAATGCAATATTGATTACATCACAGCCGTTCACTGGATGATCATTGGCATACATTCAGGCCTACCATTTTTATTATAAAATAACAGGCAAACAAATTGTTCTTATCTCACCCGCAATGTCTGTAGGCTGGTATAACGTAGGCATGGAACCTGATATTGTTGTCTGTAATACAACATATATTAACTCTGGACTAACATGTCCTTTCCCTGCTATCTCACAAGCCATTCTCCAAACCCCCTTCATCCAGTTCTAACCAACACCCCACCAAAAATTCATATCTCATTACTATTCATGCACTCCCATCCAGTCAGTGCTTCACACCACTAACCTAAACTCATTTGCATCTCTGCACTCATTTGCATTACCTCACTTATATTCATTTCTCATTCAGCCAATCAGTAAATCACACACCAAGTTTCTCAAAGAATACTTACCTCATTACCATATTTGACTGAAGACTAGCTGCTGTGTGTAAAAGTAAGGTTAGTGGTTCAAAGAAAATACTTACTTATAAACTAAAATAGATGTCACTTGTGACACCTACCATTTTATACCATTCGAAGAAGATGCAAATGCAAATGAATTTAGAGAAGCAGGAGCAGCTACAAATACAGACAAAGACATTGCACAGACTGTCATAGGCTTTGAATACCAAGTGGTAAGAAATGAAGTTTATTTACCTGCTGCTTAGTTATATTCATCAGTGGAAATTTACACTATAAAATTTATAATTATATTTCTTCTAACTTTCCTAATTTGAATCCTGAGTAACCATCCTCTTCTGGGTTTGGAAATGCCTTACGTATCTTAAGCACAGCACATGCTGGTAGAGTAACTCTGTTGAGTCTGCCTAAATAGCCATAGCAGAAGCGGACCAGATTTCTGTATGCAATGTGTCTGTATTGCCTGTGAAAGTAAAGTTTTTGGTAAATATCAGATATAAATACAGTAATAATATCATACATTTACATATTATACCAATAACTTTTCCCCAATCATCCTACCTTTCACTATGCAACAGCATAAACTCCTTTGAAACTTGTTTTAATACAGGTAAGACCAAATAAAATTAATTGTTTGTTTCATGTGACAGAATTAGAAATTATTTTTTGGTGTGGGTATTTGCTACTAAAAGAAGTAAAATGAATCTTTGTATTAATGTATTTCTGCCATATGTTCACACCCCTTCTTAGAATTGACATCATTCTTTCAGATACTAATTTTTTTTTTTGTCCATGGAAAAATTATTATTATTTTTTTAATAGCAACTAGTAAATTTTTTCATGAGACGGGGATGTGAAACTTAAAAGTAATTTTATTTGGCTTAGCACATTATTAAATTTTTTAAACGTTAATCAGAATTACTTACTCTTCTCTTGAATGTGGTAACACGGCTCGCGCCCCATACTGCTGCCGATACGATATGTAGGTAAGCTGTAACACCCATTCATTTAAACACACATGTTCAAATCCAGGATAAGATGTTATACATCCACCTTGCATACCAGCACGGACCATCTTGTCTTGCATCTGTTTATATTCCATGCAGCATTTTGGCTCTTTCATTGTAGGCATTATGCCACACCTCTTGTGCACAAACACGTCCTGCACAAAAAAAAAACTGTTTATTTAGTGCTGAGTAGGGCTAGGCTACATTTTAAAACGCAAACGTCGGTGCGAACTAGTCAAGGACCCTAGGCGGGCTACATATAGATGTATTTTTAAATGTCTAACCTTAGGCCTACCCCAGCCTGTATATGCATAGGCCTAAAGGCACAGTAGGCCTACTTAATAGTTTGTAAAAGCTCCCCGTGGCCTTCTATAAAAATGTGCATTGGCCTAGCCTAGGCCTACTCTATTATTATTATTATTATTATTAATTAGGTAGGCCTAGGCTAGCCTTGGTAGGCCTAGCCTAGGCCAAGCCTCCCTAAACACTACTACTAGTACTACTGTACTAGGCCTAGCCTAGGCCTAGGCTGGGTGATAAAGGTCGAAACAAATTTAGGCTTATGTTAAAATAAACATGCATTATCGTAAATAAAGGTAGAAATCAAGTTTCTATGCATAGGGGCCTACGCCGAGATGTAGTGCATCAAGAGTGCGAGAACGCCTCCCCTACCTAAAAACAGGGGGGTGGGGGGGGGCGGCTAGGATAGGCACTTCGCGCCAATTTCTTACCACTAGGTATTCAAAAGCCTATGATTGCCTACGCCAATGTCTTCGTCTGTATTTGTAGCTTCTTCTCTATATTCTGGTTCAAATAAGCATTTGTACCTCTTCGTTTTCATTTACATCCTCTTCGAACGACGACGAAGACAGTCTAAATTTAAACTTAATTCACCATCTGAATTTCCCTCCGCCATCGCATTTGATTGCATTTTCGTTGTATGAGAGCTAGAAGTTTGTGAATGGCATCTTGGTTGGGGGCGTGATGATTGACCTTGGCGATTTTAAAGATTTGGCAAAATCGAAAAATTGAGCATTTTTTAAAGTTGTTTTTAATGAGCAAGATAGTTCATTTAAGGCCTTCAAGCGCGATTATTAATTGTACTTTATCATTTTCTTATGATACAAGTCATTATAGTTCAGCTTGTCAGACGGTCTTTAATATTGAAATTCAATACTGTATACTGTTACTGCGTCAAGCGTAATGCATTTATTTCACAGTAAATAGACCTAATGAAAAACATTCTTTTATAATAATATTGACTCATTAAATATTGAAATTCAATATACTGTTACTGCGTCAAGCGTAATACATACTGAGTATTGGAACAGTCCTTCTTAACACACGATTAAACAAAGCAAACTACAGTAATATCAAGAGAAAAGGGGGTTGAAACCGGAAATAGTTGATAATGATGCGTTTCTTTGCTTATTTTCTTTCAATAGTTTTTCTTACTAAGTGGAATAATGTAAACTCATGTAAGTAATACCTTTCTTTGTCCTCATCACATCATTTATAGTTTTAATTGCCAACGTCGTCGACGTTGTCGACGACATCGTCATTGTAATCGTATCAACATCGTTATTTCATCATCATCATATCATCATTATATTGTAATATCATCGCTTGTCGTAATCCAACGAAGAAATTATTAAATTTTAGTGACAATCTGGAGTAGGGTGTGGATATGAGGACCATTCAAAGGGAAACGCCCTAGACCAGATATCTTAAAAACTAATTAACTGATCTGAATGAAATTTTCAGGAAAGTTAGACCCAGTTACAAGAAAGGAATTATTAAATTTAAATATGACCAAGAGATATTCAGGTGTGAATTTGAGGGTCAGTGCTAACGGGTCAGACGTAATATCTCAAAAAAAAAACTTATAAATGGATCAAAATGAAACTTTGTAGAATAGTTTGACTTAGTCCAATGACTAGGAATTATTAAATTTTGATGACGATCCGGAGTAGGTGTTGAAATAAGGACCAACCAAAGGCAAAATCCCAGACCAGATATCCCAGAAACTGATCAACTGATCTGAATGAAACTTTATGAAGTGTTTAACTAAGGTATAAGGAAGAAATTAATTTTAAAAATCGGGTGTGAATTTGAAGGTCATTTAATGTACTGACGTCCCAGACCTAAATATCTAAAAGAAACTTTCTAGGATAGTTGTAATTGTCCAATACCAAGATTATTAAATGTTGGTGACGATTCGGAGTATGTACATGTTGTGGATATGAGAACCTTTTAAATGATGTTAATAGACGGGTGATTAATTTATATAAACACAATTTGCGTTTTCTTTCGCGGCGAAAACTACCTAATAACCCAAAACTTGCAGCGCCATGCTGAATTGCGTATGGGCGTGGTCCATGACTACCTGGCAGCGGTAAAGAGGCGCTTCATGGTGGTAGCTATGTTGACATCATTCCACAACGACAGGGGCTGAAATGAACCACAACATCGGGGTAACCCCCCTACTCCCACTGGCCCTCCATTTTAAGTCCTTTTCCGAGAAGACCATGGGCGAGGAGCGGCTAGAACCAGCGCTGGCTGTAGCTAGCGGCGCCCTGCCTTACCGCTCGGCAGAGCCATATATATAAAGAGTTGCGACATTCCGCTCCTTGGTTTACGAAAGTCACGTGGTACATACCGTCCATTTTGTTTCATAATCTTCCCGATGAACACATGCAAAGTATATGTGTTACGTACATTGCATAATAATTTCACACACTTAATTGGGTCTACAGTTATATTTTATAATTAACATCACTTAGTATGGACAGTGTATTAGAATTCATATATAATCGAATATTTGCAAGCGTGCGTGCTCGCGTAAATTCCATGCTCGCGTAAATTATTGGAATGAATTAGAATTTTTTTTCAATTATCGTTAATTCGTCACATTTTTAATCAACGAAGACTGAAGACCCGGCGTATTTTAATTAATGGTAATCTTTTCTTTTGTTTTAATTGTTTTTAATAGTAATATATATATATATATA
>NW_022729021.1:132161-133980 GCF_011630105.1 Anneissia japonica | reverse complement strand
ATGCCAGTGTAAGTAGTATCAGTGCAAATATATAGGAATTTGGGTCAACCCCGATTTTACGAATACCCGAATTTACAAACGGCTCTGGGCCCGTGCCGTACGTAAATGAGGGGTTCTACTGTATAATTAAACATGTAATACTGGATTAAAGACAATATTTTATTGAACTACTGTACAGGCTGTTTGATCATAAGGAGTGCTATGCTCTGAGTGAAGAAATAACCTTCACTCAAGGTTCAGAGCCTAGCATCTGGAGATTGAGGTACTCCTCATGTGAAACAGCCTGTAGTGCAATAAAATGTTGAGTCTTTAATCCAGTGTTACATGTTTATTTGTCTATACTGCTCTGCTATATACTGCATTGAGCCTGTCTCTTATACAAAACGGTGTACAATCATTGAAAGTTGACTTGCGGAACACAAATTTATTAAGCTGTAACAAAATCAAACGGATATTTCGATAGCTCCTGCTATCTTCATCAACGTTAAAGTGAGAAAACTTGGGAGATATTACATATACATAAAGAATAATAAACTAATCAGAATCAAGTTATCAATACAATTAGTTGATTGGACCACAAAATATAAGTTCAGTGACAAGTTAATGAGCGAATTACTTACAATTAAACCATGATAAGATGTCGGCAAAATGATTATGTAAGCGATAGTTTATTGGCGGTGCCATTGAACCAGCTTAATGCTAAGACTTATTTAACTACAGTAAACAATAACAGGAAATAAAACATAGTAAGTTTAATAAGTTCCTATAAAATTAAAATAATTGTGGAATAGAAAATAAATAGCAGAAATATAAGGTATATGTATGAATTTAAATAATATAACGCATGATATCATGATGACAAATAAAATACAGTTTAGAAATCAATGAATATAAAAAATGTACATAAGTAGAAATAATATATAGCATATCTAGTTAGATACTGTATTTATAGAGAAACATTGCGTATGAAGGCATAATCACATGTAGAGCCTATAGTCCTTATTTAGACCCTTAATGTTAGTTTTTAACCGGATTATCCATTTCATTTCTGCGTTACGTCGTTCTTGTGTTGATTTAAAATTGCAATTATTATAGCCCTAAAGTCATTGATGATGTGATTAGGTGAATTAAAATGTACACTTACTGGGCAGTTGAGTTTGTGTCTTATAGATGATTTGTGGTTGTTCATTCTAGATCTGAAAGTTAGATCAGTTTCGCCAACATAGTTTCCCTCGTTGCATTTGTTGCAGTATATGAGGTATATAATATTGGGCGAGTTACAATTCAGTACTGGTGGCCGGATTGTTATTTGCGTTTCTGGTGGATTAAATGAGCTGTCAGTATTGATGATGTTGCATAATTGACATCTAGAGCTGTTACATTGTGTGTTGCCATGTATCGGTTTAGTGGAGGGGAGTTTAGATGAGGTTAAAGTGGACTTTAAATTAGGGGGTTGCCTACGTGCTAGTAGAGTGGGGCTGTAAAAATATTTCTTTAATCGATGGGTCTTCTTGGAGGGAGAGGAAGTCTCTTTTAATTCTCTTAAACAGTTGCAGGATGCTGGGGCTATAGTCAAATACCATAGGTAGCCGATCATTTTTAAATTTAGGTCTATATGTTAGAAGATCAGTGCGAGATTTACGCGAGGCTTTTTTAATCTGAGTTTTTATTACATTTAATGGGTAGTTACTTGACATGCACTTGCCAGTGAGAAGAGATATGTGTTTGTTATAATCGGATGGACATAATCAGATTCGTTTGAGACGCAGGCATTGACTGTAGATGAGCGATCGTTTAAGACTCATAGGGTGTGAGCTTC
>NW_022729021.1:126542-132041 GCF_011630105.1 Anneissia japonica | reverse complement strand
ATATATATATATGTATATTTGGAAGGTATCGCAAAATATTCTCAGCTTTAACAATTATAACAATTATATATATATATATATATATATAAATTACCCACATGAATTGTTTTGTATGTTTTAGAAAACAGTATTTATTTTGTTTGTATAATTGTCAAACTATTGTTTTAAACAATATGATTTTCTCAAGGAATGAGTTTTTTAAATTTATTTATTTATTCATTTTATGTTTTTGAATCGCACTTTTTTTTGTCTATCGTATCAATCAACATTAATTTCATTTTACCATGTTGTTAAAATGTCAATAAAGGAGTCTCGTATCGTATCGTATCGAGAAGCCGTTTAGCAATATATTTATAGAATTTTATTTCCTTCAGCTTCAGGGAGCCATTATCGTTTAGTAGGAACTGAAGTTAGAATTGGTAACGTATATACTAATACGGAAACTGCACAGAAATGCGGAAATTCTGTTTCTAACAAACAAGTAGAAACAAGTGCCATCGTTGATCTGACTTGTGATGAGCCGATTTCAGGGCGATATTTAATGCTATGGCATCCCGATCAAAACGAATTCTTAAACGTGTGTGAAATCCGCGTTTACAGTGAATATGAACCGGAGATAAGTAAGTACAACGGCATTCGAACTCTTGTAGAATGAACTCCGTGTATAAACCATTCATTTCCATTAACTGATATAATGCATAGAACATTAATGTGGTCGTTGTGGCCGTTAGTTGTCCCACTACTCCCAATTTACAATGTCAATCTAATAATTGTACAGGTGAGTGTAGTCACAGTCAATCATATAGCGACTACCGAGGTCTAGTGTCAATCACAGAGAACGGTCATGTGTGTCAAAAATGGTCATCACAATCACCTCATACTCATAACTATGGGCCTTCCAATGCTGACGATAACGGTATAGGGGATCACAATCTGTGCCGAAACCCAGACAATGAGGACCGACCATGGTGTTATACCACTGACCCAGACACTCGCTGGGACTATTGTGATGTGGCAGATGTAGGAGCATCATGTCCAATAGGTAAGTCAAGAATTTTGTTTTCCGTTACACATCTCCGACCAAGGTGTTACCTCACTGATCTAGACATTCTATTCGGATTACTGCGATATTGTCATAGGAATGTTATTGCTTACATAGTATTACAAAAACATGACCCTGAAAGTCAGAATTGTGTTTTACCCTCTTTTATATGTTCTCTATTGTTAAAAATGTTTAGGCCTATGTAACGTCAACCTAAAATGTATTGATTTATATTATTATTATTATTATTATTATTATTATTATTATTATTATTATTATTGTTATAAATCCATTATAATGATGATTCAGTGACATTTCACTATTGTAACGATTGCAAACAGGGGTGGCGCCAGGATTTGCCCGACGGGGGGGCGGCAAGGTCCCTGACGAGGGGTCAATACCCCGACGAGGGGTCAGATTTCCCCGACGAAAGCAAAGTGGGCGTGGTCGAGCTTCGATTTAAAGGTTTCAAAAGTGGTCCTGCAGGCGAAGCCCCCGAAAATTTTGACAATTTAAGAGTTTCAAAGGCTTATTTAATCGATTCTATAGTCTACTAATATGTAGAAAATACATATAATTTTTTTTTCCCCCGACGAATTGTTTTTTCTCTCCGCTGGCGCCACCCCTGAATGGCAACACACAATGAAGTGGTGTAATCAATGGTGTACGGTAAAAATGGCCCGGAAAAATATCCGCTGAAAAAGCGGTCCTGGAAAATATGCCCCTTGAAAAAATGGCCCAGGTAAAATGGTCCCAAATACGAGGTAGGTAAAAACGATAAAAATTAGTTATAAAAAAAATTGAATGCTGAAAAAATGGCGAAAATAAAATTAATATATTAACATAAGTCATGCCTTTTTTAAACTAAAATAATTTAGTTTTTAAAAAGAAATTAATGCCATTTTTGCTTACATTTTGTCAACCGCAATCTAAAGAAAGATTTAAGCAGATTATAAAACTTAAATCTATATCAAACCAATTTCGAATGTGAACGTTTATCCCATGCTAATTTTATATACTTCTTGCAGTACTTATCGAATGCGAATAAAGCATCATCACATAGTACCGCAGTTGTGTCGTCACAACACCAGGTGGCGCCCTCTGGACGTTGGTTACCGTTTAGTACGCCTGAATGACATCATAATCTTAATGGTTTAGAATAGGCTTTCTGGAATAGGCATTTTAAAACCTAAACCATAAAAATGTACTAAAACACAAAAACTCGAATTACATTTAATCATCAATTAACATTTACAAAGAAAAATTAAGGTAGAACTTCTTAATAACGTTAGAAATTGGGATCAATGGCCTCGGTTGAACTCATTTTGATAGCAACGGAGTAGTATCACGTGGTAGCGTGACGTAACATTGTAGATAAGTGGTGATAAGTGGTTTCTTCTCAACCCACCCACACCCTCATTAATTTTCGATCCAGTAAAATATATAGTATCTTGCAGACTCATCACGAAGCTCTTGAAAGATCTTTTTTTTTAATTGATAATACCGACTCCCTATAATAACGTCAAACGATTTGCAAAAAAATAAAATATGTCATAAAGAAAACTTGTTTAAACATTATCTTATACAGATACGATAGTAGACGACCTGAACGCTGTTGCGATTTTTGAACTTAACTGTGACTGTTTGACATCTTGGTATGCCTCTGAGATTCTACTAACTAGGGAAGTAGACGCAACCTGCACATCTGATACTGACAACCTACAGCCCGTTAACACACTCATCTCAGTAGAAAGTAACAGGTTTCAAGACACGAATGCTTTAACTCTGGCAATGTACGTTTACCCAAACGGATCGTCTTCTGGTGAAATTCTTTCCGCAGGTAGTGGTAACACACGTCTCAGAATTGAACAAACCTATTCCAACGGCTACTTGTTTCGTTCAGAAGTCACAGTCTTCTACGGTGATCAACAGCTAACACGAGCTCATGTACTTCTGCCGGAGGTTTGGACATTCTTGGCAATTACATTCGACGGTACAAATAAGAACATAAAACTTTGGAGGGATGGAGAGATCGCCAGTATAGGATATATTGATTTCACCAACCTTGACCTTTTTCTAAATGAATTCACCGTCAGAGTTGCCAGTGACAGTTTTTATGCTAAATTTGCCATGTTGCAGATATACGATCGTGTATTGAATGAAGCAGAAATGAAAGCAGCGCGAGATACAGCATTTGAAAGTAAGACTAGATTTTTTTTTAGCTCTAATGAGGAGCTCTAGTATACCCGGCTTAATTGATTAATAGCTCTTTTTTGTGCTGATTGCTTAATAGATATTTTTAATAGATCTTTTTGTATGTGGGTGGCCGTAGGGCCAATAATTATTATCATAAATAGCTCGAATTAATTATGATAATAATATTATTAGCTCAGATGAGAAGCTCTTGTTGTTATTACACATAAACAGGAGATAATTTCCAACAAACTTTCATGGCCCTTTTTTTAAGTTGGACCCCGGGGTGCCCCATACACCTACAAAACAAAACTGGAGTTTCAGCAAGGACTTTAAAATACTGCTATATTACCACAAATAGGACACGTCGCATGGATGGCGCCGTCATTTAACGATCTAGAACTGATATTCCCTAATCACAACACAAACTTATTTCCAACACAACTTTAGATATACGGGCCCCTCTATTTGGAACAATTTACCAATCCCAATTACCAATGCTGTTTCTGTCAGAGCTGTTTCTAATAAACTGAAAAAAACACATAATCTCATATTACTAAATTTTTCTGTGGTTGAAATTCGTCATGCTGCTTTTTCTCCCTTATTTTTTTTTCAGTCCTGCCTAACACAAGGTGTTTTTATTTTGCAAACATCTTCTCGGGTCCTGGCCTTCTTCCAATTTTTGTATTACTTTGTATTTGCAATTTTGTATTTCCTTTTGCCTTTGGAAGAAAATAAATGTTTTTTTGAATTGAATTAAATTGAAGAACCAAACATCGTGAGTTCGAATTGCCTCTTGGTATTTATTTTTTGTTTCTTTTTTTTTTAATTTTAAGACATTTAAATTTTGATCTTGTAAAAATGAACATTGTAATTAGCCTATAGTAGAGTGGCTAAGGTTGAATTTCAAGCAGAATCGTGCACTTCTGGAAGAAAGCATGAAACTTCCCACAGCGATACTATGACACCTAAAGATCATTAAACAAATAGACCCCAAAAAATAACGCCTTCTAATGGCCGCCATCTTGAAATCCAATATGGCCGCCAAAATATTTGATTTCATCCAATATATTCATATCTACAGCACATGTCATTGTCAATTGAAGATCATTACCCATGTTTTCAATATCAGGGAGTGTCATGCAATCATTATAAATTATGTCAGATGGCGCCGCCATATTGGATTTCAAGATGGCCGCCAAATTAATGATATTTTTGTCAGTATCATATCTACAGCACCTAGCACTGTTAATCAAAGACCGTTACCCATGTTTTCGATATCAAGGACTATCATGCAGCCCTCAGAAATTATGTCAGAATGCCACCATTGAATTTCAAGAATGCTGCCATACTAGATTTCAAGATGGCTGCCAAATTTATTATTGATAATGTTGTAAATATCGTCATATCTGCAACACCTAACACTGTCAAAGATCTCTACTCGTGTTTTTGATATCCGGGAGTATCATGCAGATATCAGAAATTATGTCAGAAGGCGCCATATTGAATTTCAAGATGGCTGCCATATTGGATATCAAGATGGCAGCCAAAATATTTTTTTACATATTTACATAATTATGTAAAGTACCGTACCAGCACTGTGAAGCAAGATTGTTTATATGTATAATTTGGGATATCATCAAACATCTCATAATCATAGTGAGACCAGCCTATGGCAGTAAAGTAACACCATTTAGAAAGAAGACCGACAACTGCCACGTTGAATTTCAGAAAGATTGCCAATAAAGAAAGGTACATGAAAGAAATGGAAATTAAAAAAATTAATAGAAAACAGTTAAGGAATAACAAATTGGTAATCGATCAAAAGTAATGAAAAAATGCAGATATTTAATATGCAGATATTTAACATCGTTTATATTAAAGCTAGTTTTAGCATAAATGAAATTATGTAAACATAAATCAAATATTCAAATTAATGGTGTGAAGACACTAATGTCGACCTCAAGTCTATGAGATGGCTAATTTTCATTTTCAAATTATATTTAAACATATGTAAATATTGAAAGGGAATGAAACGGAAAAGACAATCAAAGAAAGGAAAAGAAAAAACAGAAAGGAAAAGAAAAAAACTGGAAAGGGAAAAGAAATAAAAATAAATAGAAAATGAATATAATGGAGAAAGTGAAATGAAATAAAAGAAACTTCAAGATAAATTAAGTAAAGTATATAGATAACTTTAGCATAAATGAAATTATGTAGACATAAATTAAATATCACATTAAAGTAATGGTATGAAGGCATTA
>NW_022729021.1:125379-126498 GCF_011630105.1 Anneissia japonica | reverse complement strand
ATATATATATATATATATATATATATGTGTGTGTGTGTGTATATATGTAATTATTTTTTGTGTGTAGCACTCTGTTTATATATTTAAATAATGGTGAAAACAGAGCTCGAATAAATGAAAAGTGATGGGAGTATCGTATCGGAAATAGCCTCTCAAATAAAAAAATAGTTCTTTCTGTTTGAAAAAGTGCCCGTGGCGCTGCGGCGGGAATTAAAATGTGATTTCTTGTTGTCAAGGTGAGTGCCATACATGTTTACCACTAGGTGCCCCTTGGTATATCGCAGATACAACCCAACCAGGACACTAGCCTAAGAATATTCTAGAAGTCATACCTATATTATAATGAAGTAACATATAAATATAAGTATCACTTGAAGGAGTCCAGGGAAGAGGAACTAAATTTATTTTAAATAATATTGATTTAGATTACAAATGTAGACTTCAGACTTGTAATTTACTTCCATTGTGTTATAGGCGACAATGTGCTGATATTTTATTACTTTTTAAGTTATTTAATTCCACCACAATTCAGATAATCTATTCAATATTCATTACCCACGCCGTGTTACCCATGGATCTTCTGTTGGTACACTTTTGGATATTCGTCGCTGCAGGACTGAATTCTCATTTTAATCCTTTATCCCTCGTTCTACCAGAATGTGGAACATTTTACCCTGTGAAATTTGCAATTTTAATTTATTTGTTAGTTTGTTTAAAACTAAACTTTTAAACTATTTTAATAACTATTTCTTAAATAATGTTAATGTTGAAAATGTTTGTAGTTGGTCACTCTCTTGTCGATGTTCCTTTTGTAGAGAGTGGTTGTTCTGTTTCTGTACTGTTTTGGGTTAACCAACCTGCATAGGTGTTTAGCACCTGTTTGATCTTTCCCTGCCATGTTTTTTTTTTGTAAGTTTGTTTGTTGTTTTGTGCTTGGCAGAAATTTGAATAAATAAAAAATAAATAAATAAATAATAAATATAGAATCAGTGTTGCTGCGTAGCATTGTGGTATAACTAATCAAATAATGACAGAAACAGTGCTAAATAAACAACGATGTAAAGATCATAACCTATCAGAGAAGAAGTTCTTTTATCAACTGTATAAAAAAGACATAAG
>NW_022729021.1:114593-123294 GCF_011630105.1 Anneissia japonica | reverse complement strand
TTAAGTCTGTTGAACCATGAAGCCTCTGTGGTCTAATGGTTATGACGCTCGCCTTCCCAGCGAGAGGTTGCAGGTTCGAATCCCATCAGAGGAATTTTATTACACAAATTCTTTATTCATTTATTTATAGGACAAAATTCCTTTAAGAGGTATGCTACACGATGTATTATCTGTCCTTTATTAGAAAATATGTGTTAACGGCTATCTAGATTTATATTATGTGCAACTATTTTTTTCCAGCCGTACTTATTGTGTAATAGAGTGTACATGGAGGTTATTTGAGTTGGTCCAACAATGAAGTCTCTGTGGTCTTATGGTTATGACGCTCGCCTTTCTTTGATGATTTATATAATTATCAATGTTAACGGCTATCTTGATATATATATATATATATATATATATATATATCTTTATATATATATATATACACATATATATAAAGATAGCCGTTAACACTAAATAATAGGCCTACACTTTAAAACTATAAAGCTTCGTTCGAGCGCAGACGTAAAACATTATCGCTGTATGGCCTCATTAAAATACGTATGCACGGACGTTCATTACAGGACACTGGTTGCTTTTCCCTCTCTGAGCCTAGTAAATTGAAAGCTTATGCCGTATCAAGGAAAAGCTGCTATTTAAAGACTTAACTTGTATAGAGATGTTAGTGTAGTGTTTAAATGCTACGTTATGGACACTAAAGAGATTATACCATTTGTTTTTCTCACCAAAGCACTGTTTGAGTAAAGCCGTTCTCTGTGCCTAAGACCATTTTTGCTTTATGATAGTACCGTGTTTTGGATGTTTATTTATTCTTTTGACTTTAGAAGCACAATTATCTGTTACCATGAATATTAATATTAATATTGATTAATTATTAATCGTTCTATGCGGACTTCATTTGCTTTTCTTGTTTCCGGCATTATAAACCGAAATATTTTGGTAGTAGTGTAAAATATTATTCAGGTTTTACACGTACACATCCTGCCACTTTTAGGTCCGGATTGACAATTTAGAGTGATATCGAGAAGAATCCCCGGCTACAACGTGATGATGCAAATGTGAAGAACCCAAACAATACCGACAGTAGGCGTGTTGAAACTACGGTTTCGCAGTATTAAAAACAAACTGGACATGTACGGCTCTGAATTAGCCAGCCATCGTATTGCAAATAAAGCGTTATCAATTCATTACATTCACAGAGTCGTGGCTTAACCCTAATTTCTCAGATGCCGAACTTGAAATGGAGGATTACACTCGGTACAGAAAAGAGCGGGTAGGGAAAAGAGACGATGGTGTTATGTTAGTTGCCTCAGACATCTACGTTACTCTCAGAGTTACTGAATTGGAAGATAAAAAAAGTTAAACTAATGTGGGTCGAAGTAAACTTTTCAAATGCATAAAGAAGCTTATAATTGGAACTTAACACAGACTTCCTAATCAAGGCCCGTAGTCCATTGAAGTTCTTTCTGCGCTACTAGATGAAGCGATGGCAAGATGTCCTAGTCATAGACACGTTCTTTTAGGAGATATTATTTACCTAAAATAATTTGGTATTTAAAAACCAACTACTGCACCACATAATAGTTGCGGTGAACATTTTCTATATATAGTCATTTACGGACAGCAATATAAACAATGTAACTATAATGTAACTTGTAATGATCACGTATTTAATCTTGTACTTTTTAGTCGAAACAATGATAATGAATGTGATCTTCTTTTACATGTTTATGTAGGTGAAAACATTTTCATTTCTGACCATGAGTTACTTAGTTTCAAATTATCTGTTCGTAATACGATTCGTTCACATGAAAGTGACCGTATCATGTACAGAAGACAAATTTGAATATCATTGATGAAACGTTTAGACATAATATACTGTACCATGGAATATCTTAGATCTTGCTAGTAGTATTGATGATAGCGTAGAAATGTTTTACGGTTTGGTCATTCCAACTCTGAACGAACTTGTTGTACGCCCATAACCGCAAACTTCCTGCGTGGTATCACCAAAAAACTTAATAGCAGAAGAATTAGCTGTTCCGCGTATTTCCATTAGAATTTATATATAGCGCCGCTGCGCGGATGGGGTAAATTGCTCTCCGTGAACCCACAATGCATTACGAACGGATGTTCTACTATATTGGGAAGCTGCTATATCTTCTGCTATTTATATCTTTGGTATGACTATACACTTTACACAGTGGTGTCAAAGAAGGGAAAAAATTAAAAAGGCC
The DNA here is from genome assembly GCF_011630105.1 of Anneissia japonica. NCBI lineage: Eukaryota > Metazoa > Echinodermata > Crinoidea > Comatulida > Comatulidae > Anneissia > Anneissia japonica. The sequence goes on along the minus strand of NW_022729021.1, from coordinate 121,054 downwards.
CGAAGGGAATTAAAAGCAATGACTAAGCAGAAGTATAATTCGTACTTAGAACATATCTTCAATATCTATATTAATGATCTTATTCCTTCATTTAAATACTCTAAAATCCTTTTCTATGTTAACGATCTTAAACTCTATAAAAAATATTTCTCAGGAGGATCTGGACACGCTGTACCGTTAGGCGTCAGTGTCTTGTATGATACGGTACTGCATCTGGATAAGTGTAAGGTTTTGTCAATTATTAGAGTTAGTGTCTTTTTATATCCAAATCTTTACCGCTACCCTAGTATCGAGCTCTTTGTAATCCACTGAAATGCTGACACATAAACTATTCAATAAGCATTTAGGTGGCTTAATAACATCATTGATAAACTATTCCTTACATAATCATCTCTATTTTGCCAGCATCTTACCACTGTTGGGGTATCTAGGGGGTGCAGGGGACACGCCCCTCAAAAAATTACTCGCGCCCCCAGTCGTTCCCCAAAAATCACAGTCTAGTACTGTAGTTAAAAATTACCTAAAATCACCTTATTTTGCGAATTAGCGCCCCTCAACTGATGATCGATCCCCCAATTCACCTTCGCCCCCAACCCCTATTATCAGCAACCCCACCCACCATTTCAAGACTTCTAGAACGCCACTGCTTGAAAAAACTTGTCACCGAACAAAAACCGAGTAAAAACGTTACAAATCTCCGACCAGGGTGTTGCATCGCTGATCCAGACATTCTATGGCGATTACCGCAGTGCATTTGGCCCTTTCGTAAACCCGCCGTGCCAACCCCGATCTACATTCACCGACACCAATCTGGGACCGTTATGCAGTCTCACTGGGATGCAGATGTATGAGGACTGTCTCTTATACACATCTAGATGTGTATAAGAGGAAATTTGAGAAAACCAATACAGTAGTTTTTTCCAGATGAGTCGGATTTTGCCTACCTATCAGAAAGCTTTTCAATCATGTCCAGTTTTAAAGCACTGTTACTTTTCAGAAAAAAAATATGGTATCACATAATAGCAATTATATATAAACACACACACCCACACCCACATATGTATTTTTGTGACGTAGCACTTGGATTCTGAATTGTAAGCATTTGTCAAACAGTTCAATGCTGGATCTTCTGAATTTAATGAGTACGTGGCGGTAGAACTTACTACGTGTGCATATTTTGGCAGTGAATCATAATAATATCTTACTCCAAGGCACTTTCTCTCATATAACTTACTGAAACGCTAAGGTTCTGGAAAAGCCTAAAGTCTCAGCTTGGAAACCATACAAATAACATTGAATTTACATTTGCTGCGTAGTACCGTAGCCACATTAAAAACAAATAGATAAAAAAATAATAACAGTGCTCGAATATAATGGTATCAAGCATAGTTTTCAACGAAAACTAAGTGGAACATGATTTTAGAAGATAAAAGAAGAATACAACATAAAAACAATATATATTTATTCAACATTTATGTTTCAAGAACTAATCTCCGTGCATTCTGGTAATGCTTTGATTAAAAGCGAAGTATAGCCAATGATTTAGAATAGACATTAAACTGCTATTTAAAACTGTAATTCATTTCCTACCAAAACACCAAGATCCTCCTTCTGACTAAACTAAATTCCTCCATGTTCACCTAATTTTTCCAAACTTCGCCCTCTATACTATATTCTTGTTATACCTATTCTTGCCAGTGATCGGCAACCTTTACCTGCGTATATACAAACAGTAAAATGATATTAGTTTAGAGAGTTTAAATTTGACAATCAAATCAATTTTTTTTATTAAAAATACAGGTCTATAGTTATATCTATATAAATAATATAATAGGCCTATTTATAAATATATAACAAATAAACTGTAAATTGGCAAGCCTGCTCATTTAATGACGATGCACATCTTCAACTGCGGTGGTGGATCCTTCCTATTATTCGAACAATTTTGTGTACTCATAAAGATATCAGTAGGGAATTGATAACTGATAATAGATAAATTATTCAGCTCTCACATTAAATAATTTATTATTGCAAATTATTAACAGAAGCGCACTAAATGCCAGAATAATTTAAACAAGTTCCTTTGCTATAGTTTTTATATGTTAATGAGTTTATACCTCCGCCTATCTCGAAGTGTATATACATAATGGACCTTTCCAGTAAGCAATGTACGTAAACACGTGTGCTTTTTTGGGGGTTAAATGGAACAAACGCGTATTCTTGGCCTTGTTCTGATTGGTCAGTTTGATTGACACTGAACAGATCAAATTTGCTCAGGAAGTTAAATCAACAGATTTTACGTGCCTATAAAAACTTGAAATGTTATCAAATTTACAATGTCTCTTTCGTAAGTCATAGATGCTGTACGTCGTTGCTGTTTCGATAAACTCGGCAATAGAGCATTGTTCTATCCTTTACACCTCATCATTATGATGTACATAGTATTAAACATAAAAAATAGCTTGTTAAGCTTTGAAAGTGCATTGTTTTTCAACTAAGTAATTCTTTCAAGCACATAGTTGAGTATACTGGGTTAGTGTCACGTTCAGAATTAGATTTCCATGAAGACGGTAAAAACTTATTTCAACGGACTAGGTCTACTCCTTAAATACAAATCTTTCGTAAGTGTTGATACGATATATGGAACTTGCTTCTTGCCTGTTGTCGCTTTACGGCCAGTTCGCGACTCGTATTCATACGCTACGATGTGACAAACTCTTGTGAGCAATTGTTGGATTTCAAAGTTGTCGGTTGCATATGTTTTTAAAACGAATTCCAATGCTTCAATGAACCAGGCTCCGTCATCTTTGCTCCTAAATGAGTAATAATCTGCAAAAAAATATATATATATTATTTTCAGAATAACGTATTAATATGGCCTATATGAAAGCTGGTAGGAGGTGAACGATTTAGCACGAAAGTGCTACACAATTTCTACAATTAATGATCAATAACAAACTAAATAATTAGGTCTATTAATGAATAACCTGGTATCTTCAGGGAAGGTACGAATAATGAGAGAGCAGCTAATAATCAATAACAAACTAAATAATTAGGTCTATTAATGAATAACTTGGTATCTTCAGGGAAGGAACAAATAATGAGGGAGCAGCTGAGCTCAGTCGGCTAAACTGGTGGTAGCTTTCCTTGTCTTTCAGCTCGAGTGCTGAAATGCAAGTTACGAGGCGCACGATATTTCGGATGAGACGTTTAAGCCGTTGGTCCCGTGAGCATTATGGCCCATGTGCACATTAAAGAACGCAGTAGACTCTTTGGATATAACCTAATGAATCCAATCTAATCCAATCCAACCCAATGGAAAACCCCAAGCCATGAGGAAAAGCCAGAGTTTCCTGCTCGCAGAATGTTCGATGGTGAACTGGATTATATAATTAGGCACAGCTAACAATCAGAGAGAACGGGTCAATTCACACATCCTCAATAAGTATAGAACTGACAAATCTAATTAAAAAATATCTGCTAGTGAGTTTTTAGTTTGGTAAGAATATATTTCAGTTTGGTTATACAGTGCATGAAAGACATTTATATTATAGGTGTGATTATAAAAATAAAATGAAATATCCAACACATGTTTTCAGTGTTTAGAAAATAAATACTGTAAATTATTAAATACTTAAAGGTCACTGTGTTCGAACTATAGATATGACGTAATGTCATCATAAGCATTACATGGCAACATCGATTTTATCAACAAATAAAACAAGATATTAAGGTCATGAAGTTAACACGGAGATCTCAAATGATAACTCTATGCGGCTGAAATGTTAATGCTACTCACTTGGTGGACAGGCATATGCAAGAAGAATATCTGCCTCCGAAGGGATCTTCTGCTTAAATTCCTTAAATTCGAGTGACTTAGAATCAGGTTCATCGGTAGCAACATCAATCCCAACGGGCTCATCAAATTTTTGTCCGCGGCAAGACTGTACGATTTGAAACATTAATTATTAATAACATCACTTATATGTAGTACTATATTATTATTACTATCTTATTCACCATTTTGCCGTCACCATCAATTTAATCAGTATGGCCAACGTATGTAACCTAAAAATAAATTCATTCAAGTTTTTGCAAGAAACATTAATATTGTTTTTTTACAGTATATAAAACACTCTTACTGAGTGTACAATTAGATGAAAACTAAAAGAATCACCAAAGTGCTAGCTATTATTGGAAAATATTTAAATACGTCCGAAAATGTTTTTGAAAGAGGCCATTATACATTTGAACAAAATTATAGAAGAGATATCTCTATGTAGCTCTATAAAGCTAAAGCTTCTCGGACTACCAAATATTATTTGACAAAACATTCCTAAATACTTTATAGTCATGATGACATCATATCATTACCATATACTGGCACATCATGACTATATATGGGCATACAACAGTTTATTTTCAAAAAAATTAGATAATTTGGACAGAGCTTAAGAGAAGGAGGAAATAATTTGATCATTTTAATGTGACATTGTCAAGTTTAGCAACTATTACCTGAATGAAAAATAATTTAGGTTTTCCGGCCAGAGATGGACAAGCGTTGCCCTTAAACGGAGCTGTTAGCTCATCAACAGGAAGCTTTCCATCTGTGGCATAAAGGACGCCATCGTCACCGTGACTCATGAACACAATAACCAGAGAGGAATATTCTGAATAATCAATCTCCTGAGATGCTGCAATAAATATATAATAAATTTAGGTCGATATATATATTTATATATAATTAAAGCATTACTTCAAAATGGTTTAGATTTTATCTCTATTATTTGTTTGAAAGCTTAGAATGTTACATTATATTATATTATATCATATATATAATTATAACAACGCAGACATTTTTGGTGCTTAGAATGGTGTAGTTTGCAGACAGATACGTTATTATGAACTAAACGTTGATGTAACATAAGTACAACGTTCAAGAATGATGTTATAAATCGGTTTGTGTTTGTTGAAATAAGGATTTTTGCTCGCCCTGATTATTCACGATGACAAAATAGGAAATATTGTAACCACAATCTTTAGTTAGTACAATTTTTTTCCAACTTCTAATGCAGCATGAATTAAAAGAACTGAGTGTTTGCTTATTTACAGTCCTTATATACAGACCCTTATCTTGTTTAATCTATCAATTTAAGGGCTTAAGCTTATGTAAATAATTTCTCAGCTAACAGCAAAATGTTATTATAACATGCACAAACACTTTATATCATTGTAAACCAACCTTGATAGAGGATGTCGCGTGTTGTAGCTAAGGTGCAGTTTGGATGCGTGCTTACTTTAAAGTTAAGTTCACTGAATGCGTCAAATAGACCTTCTGCATCGTCGTCAGCGCCGTCACGATTGAGCATTCCGGTTGCCGCGTAGTCAAATTCTAAGTTGTTGAATATAAAAGCACGCCCTTTCTTTTCCATGTTGTATTCATACACCCAGGGATTAGCATGCATTTTTTCCATCCATTTTCGTTGCTTATCTGTTCGTTGCTTTGTTGTTCTTTTTGGCAGACCCATTTTTCTGTTAAAAATTATATCATCGACTGAGATTACAAGAAAGTATCATTTGACAACTACATTACAGCACAATTTTCAATATATTTCAGATATCCAAGTGATTGGTTTTGTAAATTAAAAAAATGTTGACTTGTATTTATTGACATATCATTCTTAATGGTATTTAATTATAATACAATCTGTTCTGTGTAACTGAACAAATTCAAATCATACAATAAACCATAAGAAATACGTAAAACATAATGTTACATTTTATAATAATTTATTACAGCAATAGATATTATTTGGATGGTAACCAGAATAATTGTGTTGAATGAATCATTAACTTACTTAAACTTTTGTGTTATGCCATCTACCTGGTGAACCTCGGTGAAACCATTAAGACCTGCAGAGTCGTTGGTGTCTGTCGCCCTCTGGGAATTGTCGTCCAGGCATTTGTCAACTTCATTAGCATTCATGTCGATTTCTAAGTGATAATGAATTAATTATACGTATATTTAGTAACCGTTAATGCTATTATGAAACCAAAGCTCAGATTAATAGTAATAATAATTGTCGATTGTGTATACAATGATTTAATTCCATAATATTGCAGCTGTAATTAGCGTATTTTTGTGTTGGAATCCACCAGGTACCCACGTGTACTCCTGGGTTGAGAGAGACAACCGTAGTTAGAGTGCCTTGCCTAAGGAAACAAGGTACAGACACAGCGAGTGATTGAACCTCAGTCCTCACGGTTTAGAAGCAGAACCGCAACCGCTGCGCCAAATAAAAAAAATATATATTCATGATATTCCTTTCCGTTTGACTGGAATAAACCAATCATAAATATATTCATCCATGCCAATGACGGTGCGAAAAGGTAATAAATATTGAATTAATAGGCGGCTACGTCTCGAAAACTTGGCTACCAGATCAATCGTTAATATATAT
>NW_022729021.1:111996-114578 GCF_011630105.1 Anneissia japonica | reverse complement strand
ATATATATATATGAAAGAAAAAGAAAGGTAAGTAAGAGAAAGAACATGAAAGAAACAAAAGGAAATGAAATGAACAGAATTGAAAAGAAAGAAAATGAAAGGTTAACAAAATAAAGAAGGACATGAACAGAATTGAAGGAAAGGAAAGAAAAGGGTGGGGGGAAGGAAAAAGAGAAGAAAGATAAAAAATGGTAAGGAATGAGAAGAAAGAAAACGAAGTGGAAAGAAAAGAAAAGAAAAAAAGAAAGGAAAAGAAAGTAAACGAAAGGATACGAAAAGGATAGGAAAAGAATGGAATAAGATAAGAATGAAAAGAAATGAAAAGAAACGTAAAAAAACGAAAAAGTAGAAGAAAAATATGGTATTAAAACAAAATTAATAGAAATCTGTTACCAAGAAGGAATCAGAAGTTAGGGGAAAAAAAACCCCCAAAACGGTGGAACTATTAACCGTTTGTTGGTAAGAATGCAATTGCGGCGGGACAACAATTGGATGCACACATTTTTAAAATTCAAATTCAAATTTATTTCGGGTTAAAATTACAATCAAAATTACAATAAAAAAGACAATAAAAACAGGAACAAAAACAAAGAGTGCTGCCAACCCAGGATAACCAAAAGTACACAAAAGTGCCAATATCATGTGGCTCTCCAAGGCAGCACTCAACACACAGAAAACAACACAAAAGATATAATAGATATCATTTAGAAAAATATAAGATTAAAAGAATGTAATAAAAAATAATATTGCAAGAGATCTCATAATTATCAAGTGACCACGATGCAAAATCAGGATCAAACAGGCACATACGGAATTAATGAATCTCAAAATTTTTGTTGAAAAATATTTTTGCAAGTTTAATGAAAGAGTTGCTCGAGAAAAGCAAGGAGCATCTGACTTCATCAGGGAGGGAATTCAAAAAGTTTACTAAAATGAATATATGGGGAAAATTTGTAAGCATCGGTACGAGCGAACTTTTCAATAAACTTAAGTGTAGTAACATGACGGCAATTAACTTGAATATTAGTAACATCAACCAGGGACGTAGCCAGGATTGGAGCCGTTATGCAAATTACGTAGGACCCCAGCGGGGTCAAGGGGCGAATCCCCCTGTGAAGTAGCGCACTCTGAACGTTCTTAGGACTGTTTGAGAGGATAAATTGAAAATTGCAATAGACGCATTGTAAATAAGCGCAAAAATAATTATGTAATAAATCAACAGTGGCAGATCCAGGAATTCGAAAGAGAGGTAAACCAGGGAGGGACTTTCACCAAGGAGGTATAAAAATAAGACCGAGGAACCACCCACCTCAGCCCCACCATGGTTGGGGCTGAGGTAAGAAAATTTACGATTAGGGCATCTCTAGATGGCCGGAAATTACACTCTTGCACTTCAATTTGTATATATTTTTCTTTTTTTTCCCTTAAAAAATGAAGGGGAGGGGGAAATCCACCTCTGCTCAAAACATTCTTTATCTAGAATAGTCATAATCACGAAAAATGGACATGAAAAACCAGATCACATCCTAAAAACACTAAGACATACATCAGGAGCCGATTCGATGGAGTTTAATGTCATACCCAGGGAAGGGCACAGACCTGTTTTGAAAGGTGGAGGGGGAGGGCATTTTGTGAGTCGATACCCACCTCAGCCCCACAATGATTAGAGCTGAGGTGAGAAAATTTGAGGAAATAGTACCTCTAGATGGCCAGAAATGACACTTTTAGTAAAATTCATCATCATCACACCACCATTAGTCAAAATGAAGTGCCATGAAAATTCTCATGATCTTTTATCAGGGATTTTTGACAACCATAGGTATCTTATTAATGTGTGTGTATGTATACCACAGAAAACAAAGCTTAAAAACATTGTCTTTGAGTATTTACTTTACATAGGCCTACTTCAAAAACGTGATTTCACAACCACCTCAGCCCCACCATGGCTGGGACTGAGGTGAGAAAATTTGAGGAAATAGTACCTCTCGAGATGGCCGGAAATGACAGTTTTATATAGTAAAATTCATCATCATCACATTACTATTATAGTCAAAATGAAACACCAACAAATTTCTCATGATCTTTTATCAAGGATCTACTTAATATCCAGGACAACTTAGGCCTAATTATAGATTACTAAGCTTTAACTATATATACTATAGTATGATCAACAAATCACTACTTTTTTCGCATTTTGCACAATTTTCTTCTTTTTATTGCTATTAATATTATTATCAATTATTACTATCGTCATCATCATCATCATCATCATCATCATTGTTATTATTATTATTATTAATATTATTATTATTATTATTAATATTATTATTATTATTATTATTACTACGACTAGTAGTAGTAGTATTATTAAACAAACATTAAAAGAAACTTGCAAAAGGATAAAAACGAAATTGAACCACAGTATCGCATTTCTATGTTAAAAGACCTGGCCTGAGACTTCTGGATTTAAGGTATTTTTAAATCACGCTTAGGCCTATGTGTTTTTTAGGCCTTTGTATAACGTGTGCTGATGCATATTTACATGTTTAGAAGTATTCATTTTGAGTGATCCCAGGAAAGAA
>NW_022729021.1:109599-111848 GCF_011630105.1 Anneissia japonica | reverse complement strand
ATGATAAAAGATAAATGAAGAATCATGAAACGTTCGTGGAGTGATGGAATAGCATATATCCGAAGTCTGTCAGGATAAGAAGGTCGTTCGTTCCACGGCCCGCCAAAGTACGCTCTAGTGTAACGACGTTGGATTTTTTCAAGGCTTGAAATATGACATTTTTTATAAGGTAATTTAAATATGGTTTGAAAGAGATAGTTAAATAGGTAAAGTATGATATGTAAATATAGTAAGAAGACACAACATTGAATAGACATTGCGCCTATGAGATGGCCAGATATCATTTTTCAAATGATGGCTAAATAAAATAATAATAATAATAATAATAATAATAATAATAATAATAATAATAATAATAATAATAATAATAAATGAGTATGAATGTAAAAGTAAAAACGTATAAGTTGACATAATAAACACACACAAGTTTTTATTTTGAATATTTCGAGCACGCCTGTACTCTTCCTTAGCGATAACTAGTATGATTGAAAAGCTTTACAAACTAGCAAACGGGGATATAACAGTATAGCAGTGACTGTGATAAATCGTAAATGATGTATAATTAAACGCAGATTATAATGGTCGGTAACAACAAAGAAGAAAAAGATAAACGAAAGGAATATATATTACTTAATGCACTTTCCTAGAACAGTATGACACAGACGGAACAATATTATATTAAAGTAAACTTTGTATAGGCCTTGTGATTATGTTTACGTGTTCACGACTTCGTACGGGCTAGCTGTTACATGGGCTTTATCGTTTTTTACACTGTTCGTATCCACATTTCCATCAATTGGAAGGTTTTATCTATTGCCCTTTTGTACTTTAAAATGTGCGCTAGTTAATAAGTTATCAGGCTGTGATAATTAATCATCAATGAAAAAACAAGTATAATCGTCAACAACAAATTATCTACTGCCAAAGTGAATATATTACCTTTTCGCACCGTCATTGGTATAGATGCATATAATTACTATTGGTTTGTACCAGTTAAACGGAAAGGAATATAAAGAATACATATGCATGTAAATGCTACATGTCACGAGGGATGTACAATAATGATGCTGGTAGATTTACAAATTATATTACTGGTATTATTATACTATTGCTTTATTGTTATTTTGAGTTAATTTACATAATAAAACCAACAGTAAACAACCCAATATATTTGCTAAAACCTAAAACTAGAACACATTACATCTGCTGGCACTGTAAAAACAAATAATAATAATAATAAATAATAATAATAATAATAATAATAGGCCTATACATAAGTACTACTTCAATGATAGATAATATAACTTTGAAGTAATAATGATAATAATAATGATAATGATAATAATAATGATAATAATAATAATAATAATAATAATAATAATAATAATAATAATAATAATAATAATAATAATAATAATAATAATAATAGGCCTAAAAATACGTAAGTACTACTTCAATGGTAGATAATAAACGTAACTGCTAACTGTTTCGTTAGGCTTTAATTTGAATTATAGTTTTATTGTTTACCAGTTTTTCTTCTTTAAAAAAAAAAAAAAATAGATGGAGACCGTGACGACTGGGTCCCTTACAGAGTTGGGGTTACAGTACACACACACACATGTATATATAATATGTATATGTATGTATGTATATGTATGTATGTATATGTATGTATGTATATGTATGTATGTATATGTATGTATGTATATGTATGTATGTATATGTATGTATGTATATGTATGTATGTGTATGTATGTATGTATGTGTGGTATATGTATGTATTGAAGGCAGTTAGCCGTTAACACTGTTGAATAAATATAATATAAATCATCAAAGGTACATATACAGTGTTTTAATAAGGACATGATGGAACATCGTAGGTTACCCTGTAGCTTTTTAACGAATAAAGTCCTATGAAAAATCATTGTGTAATAACATGCCTCCGACGGGATTCGAACCTGCGACCTCTCGCTGACAAGGCGAGCGTCATAACCACTAGACCACGAAGGCTTCATGGTTGAACAGGTCCAAATACCCGTCGGGAACATTGTATTACACAATGCTATGCCTCAAGAGGGCATATATGTATGTATATGTATATGTATGTATATATATGTATATATATGTATATATATGTATATATATGTATGTATATATATGTATATGTATGTATGTATGGGTGTATGGGTGTATGTATGTATGTATGTATGTGTATGTATGTGTGTGTGTATGTGTATGTATGTGTATGT
>NW_022729021.1:104903-109521 GCF_011630105.1 Anneissia japonica | reverse complement strand
CCTCGAACTCTGAATATACTCTTACTAGTACTACTAGGCCTGTCTCTTATACACATCGTTTGAATATTTTAAAATAGAAATGAACATATCGTGTAAACCCAAAAACTATAACTAAACTTTAGACATATTCTTAATAAAACCTATGTTGTAACAAAACATTTTATCAGTTTCTAGAATTACATATATCAGGGTGTTAAAGTTAGCATTTCGTAAGTCTATTAAATCTGACCTCTAATACATTATAAATTATACATTATAGTCCATTTTCATTATGATGGTAAGAATACGAATACAAAATTACATACCGGCTTCGTTTTGCTTCGCCACATGAATCTGGCTATCGTTAATTTCATGACTGGTCATCTTTAGTGTTTATATTAAGTTTTCGGGATGTATAACTAAGTACAACACGAATAAATTCCGTTTGAGATGATGTTTCTGCGAGTTAATATGAAGCAACAGAGATCAGTCACAGTTGTAGAGAACAATAGAAGGAAATTGCGATGCAAATGTACCGGCTTTCAGGTGATAGATAATATTTGATATGGTACACGCGATTGCATTGCTTTATATAAGCATTTGTGTGTGGCACGTTTTGTTTACAAGGTGACAAAGTTTGTTTACTTTGAGGTTTCTATCTGAAAATCCGGTGTCTGGGCATTCCCCCATTAGCTAGAACGGTGATTCATTTATCTCCAGTTTGTTTAAAGTTATAATTAATTGACAACTTTCTTCCGGTTGCTCATTGTAATTGTTTACTTAGATGACGTTCTTTAATTCGCTTTTCATTTCATGTACTTCGAAACTTCAAAATACAATATAACAAACAACAAATTCAACAAATCTAAACTGTATACTATATTAGATTTAAAAAATTGAAAATAGTAATACTGTAATAATAGTAATAATAATAATAATAGGCCTATAGAATATCAATATATTTATAGAAAAAATAAATGAATTGAAATGAATTTAGATTTTCAGTTAAATTTCAATTTCAGTTAAAGACCACCTCCAACAACTAATATATAGTCAAATTTATTCGCGCGAATCGAAAGCGTCGGCTCATGCGCATTCACATTTCTATCGGAGTTTTTGCGATGTGAAAAAATTCTCTAATCAGAGCTCATAAAGCGAACCGAGGCTTTGATTCGAGCGAATAAATTCGCATAGCTATTGGAAAACCGGCTTGAAGCCGGTTATTCAATAGGCTCATGCGCATGCGCATTCATATTTATATCGGAATTTTGCGAAGCGAAAAATTGCGCAACCAATCAGAGCTCAGGAAGCGAAAAGTGGCTTTGATTCGCGCAGCAGATAAATTCCAGTGGAAAACTGGCATGAAGCTGGTTTTCCACTAGGCGAATTTATTCGCGTGAATCGAAATGTAGTCTCTTCTTCCTCGGTCTCAGTCGCCTCATGCATAATGTAAACTCATTAGCTGTCATGAATATTTATACTGAAACTTCTCGGCAAACTGCGTCTTGATGTCCAGCAACAAATCTAGATGTACAATATCTCTTTCTCGTGGCATGACATGCACTACCTCGAACTCTGAATATACTCTTACTAGTACTACTAGGCCTAGACCTACATTGACTTTATCTAGGCCTAGGGTAGGCCTAATTCCTCTTCCTCTTTTTTACTCATTTTCTTTTTCACATCCAAATCGTTCTCATCGATGGTATTATCTACACGGCGGATTTTTCAGGAACAAAATAAGGCCCCGCTATACTACACTGGCACCGCACTTGCCTTTAGATAAAAAATTGGCAGTTGCCGAGAAGTTTCATTTGATTATAAATATTCATGACCGAACTCAGTGTAGCGTGGCGGCTAATGGTTTACACTATGCATGAGGCGACTGAGACCGTGGAATGAGAGACTACCAAATCGAAAGCGCCGGTTCACGCACATGCGCGTTCACATTTCTATCAGTTTCTATTTGCTATTATAGTAGAGATCAGTGGACGACGCGAATCAAGAACGAGGTCACTCATGCGTGACCGTCCTACGTTCTCAGCTACTCCCAACATCCTTTTTTAATAAAGAACCCCAAAATTAACACAAAATTGTATTGCCGTATCTTTAAATAAAATAAATTACTTGACAAATTTAATTGACCCAACCAGCTAACCCCCCCCCCCTACGCGGTTAAAGTCATCCATTGCTAACTACTTACTCGTTCAGTATTATAAGAGAATTTAATATAGAAAATCATTCAATTGGTTGTTGCCGCCAAATTGATATAGCCTCGATGATCTAGCATCATGTGAAATTGAGACCCAATTAAAATTGTAGGCCTACTACGCCTACCCTTCGATGATTACATCGGAAAGGATTTGGCGGTAGGAGGTGCGTGAGGGTCCACCTCACTGCCCCCACCATGGTTGGGGCTGGGGGAATAGAATATTTTGAGAATAGGGACCTCTCAAAGCGTTGATCCAGAGTTTTAGCTCGGTTTCCAAGAATCGCTCACCCTATCACCGACAGTCGTGACAGTTTGGTTCACAGACGAATCGGGGTGCCTTCCCGATTATGCGGGGCAAGCTAGCAATGCACCCTGATTCGTCTGCGTCTGCAACGCAATCGGAAAAGTTGAACCAGGTTCAACCTTCCCGACCAACCTGTCGGCGACTGTCGCTAATAGGGTGAGCGATTATATGGAAACCGAGCTTTACCCTGAGTATCGCACATAATGGGGTCATAGGAAGAGAACGTGAGAGGAGATGATTAACTTCGAAAATATTAAAGAAGACAGTTGTACTTTATCACTGTCTCCCACTAAAGCCAATTTGGCAACCATTGGACACAATGAAAAAGAATAGGATTATCTTAGAAAATATTAAACAAGATATTTATAGTTTATCACTTTGTCCCACTATAGCCAATGTAGGGCACTAAAAAAATTGTTAGATCATTACACCCCCACCCCCACCCACCTCCTCCCGCGTGAAAAATTCGGGAAATATTGATGCAGGATAGAAATAAATCTTTGCCGCATCCAATTATTTTAACAGCATAACACAATGCAAATTTGTGACTTCAGATACATTTCTTTAAAAAACCATAAAATTTAAACCAGTTTTTATACAATATTTGCTATTACTAGCCAAATATAAACAGTCCCTCCCTCATCAATAAAAACAAAAGCGCAATAACGAAATGTGCGGAAAAAAAACATCCGCAATCCGTCATCGTTTTTTTTTTAAAGGGTGATAATCTAATATTTTGAATACATTGAACACAATGAAAAAGAAAAGGATTAACTTAAAAAAAAAACCGGCTCCCTCATCGACTTTATTTTTTAAAGAGTGATAATCTAATAATTTTTTACATGTGCTCTTAGCAGCCATTGAACACAATGAAGAAGGAGATGATTAACTTCGAAAATATTAAAGAAGACAGTTGTACTTCATCACTGTGTCCCACTATAGCCAATTTGGCAACCATTGGACACAATGAAAAAGAATATATATATTCAAAAACAGAGTGACGAAAAGGACCTCCACGAAACTCTTAGGAGCTTTTAAAATGGGGACCCCGGTGTTAAAATTAAAGTTTGTTTAGACATAAAGACAGTATATAACTGCCTAACTACAAAGATACACCCCTCTCACCCCAACAGTCATATTTATTGGATTTACATTTAATTTGAACATTGCCATTAGGACATTGTTTAAATCCACACTGACCTATATTTTACACTGATTGTACTGTCGGCAATACCAGAGAGGTTTATTTCCATTACATTATGGTCTTCCATTTTTATAGCGCATAATACAGTGCATGAAAAAACGTCACTTAACCACTACTAATTCCACCTTAATTTGGAGTCGCTCAGCTCAGTCTTATATGTGTAAATGTTCGTATTGACACTGTGTTTTTACCGTATTATATCCGCATATCCCCATCATGGATGAGGCTGAGGTGAGAAAATGTTAAAAATTGGGGAATTTTGATGCCGGAAAATGGTAATTTCATACATAAAAACTAGAAAAATAACTATATCCACCTGAGCCCCCTCATGTTTGAGGCTGCATGAGAAAAAGTTGGAGAATGGCACTTAAAAAATGACATTTGAAAAGGGGATGTCACCGGGACGCAACGGCCAAAAAACTATTTTTGGCAGCGAAGGGATACTACCGATAAACAATCAACAAACTACCGGGTTTCTGGGTTGATTTCCATTTACTACATGCCTCAACTATATTTTACTTTAGGGTTAATTGGTAGAAATCGCACACAACTCATACGACGTCACTGACAACGCCGGGGACGGCAACTCGATTTTGAGATTAATTTTCCGAATAAAGTTATACTAAATAACTTCTAATGACGAACTATTGTCTTCAATTATCTTTGTTGGTCAATCAACTGTCATTTTATCTATTTTTCGGTGATATTACCATTCTCAATAATCTATGAAACACCCACATAACAACGTCACGTTAGATCGATCGGTGGGGACGCCGTGGTGACGCTGGTAGGGTCAAATTTCGTCGGTAGGTATCAAGATGATAAACAGTTTCATTGGACTAAATTCTTGCTTATGTTAACCACATGCTTATCTAAGGTTATATTGGTTTCAAATCAGGGTCAAGTAGTTAAAAATCAC